>NW_008632799.1:0-24955 GCF_000691845.1 Merops nubicus | reverse complement strand
CCTGCTGAATTAGCAGTGGTACCAACATTACCGTGCCCTGACAATTTTTCCTTTAATCTTACAAGAATATATATTCTATGACGTGGGACTGATTTTCAAGTATTCTTCCTGACAGTCCTTTCCCAAACTTGTATTTGCAACTGATTATTGGTATCAAAACACAAACTAAGCAGTAGCTATTCTCCTAATCTCATGATAAACTATCAAATTTTTGATCAATTTTAGCAACATCTTCTGGATAAAGTAAGTATTTGCTCAATTACCTTTTTTTTTTTCTGCTGGAGCCAGGATTTTCTATTGCACCGTACAGAATAATCTTGAGCCATGTATCCCATTTCTTTTGGCTCAGTGTGTATATCTTGAAATGGTTTGGGTGACTGAGCTAACAGGGAAACAATAAATTCAAATGATACAAGTGATATCAGCTAAGGTGACAGCAAGAATGTAAGATAGCACAACCAAACACAAAGTCCAGAGTAAAGAGCACATTCGCGTGAACAGTGTGTTGGGCAGAGGACAAAGTGGCTCAGACAGTACTTCTGCAGCTTAAACACATGGCCCAAGGCAACTTCAAAATGCCAGCATGTGGACCTGAGCAGCCTGCCAACAAGGCAAATGCACCTGATGCAGGAGCATGTTGTTTCTGGGGCTTATGACCAAACAAAGGAACGTAAAGTGAGAAATGCGATACAATATAGAAAGAAACATCCCAATTTTGTTATTCTGCTGTTAGAGGATGAAGAAAAAACATTAGCTGACCTGTTATAAAATACAGGGATTAAAACTGTTTTTTGGTTGTTTTGTTTTGTTTTTTAAATAATGACAGTATAATATTAAAAAACTGAACTTCTGGTGTCTAATTACATTGAGACATTGATAAATGAGGCTGCAAACTGCCGTGCATGGGGAAGAGTAAGTTACACTGATGATATAACAGCTAGCACTTTCCATGGTTATTATCATCCTGAAAAGAAATGCCTGAACTTTGAACTTCTGTAGATTAACAATACAATTGACAGATTATACAACCAGAAATATCCAAAAAAAAAGACACAATAAACATACCCCTCCTCCACTTTCTTAGGAGAGAACTGCAATATTTCCAACCAATTCTAATGATTTTCAGAGCCTCTCTGTTCACTGCGCTCTCAAACAGAAGTGAACTTGTTTGTTGAACTCACCGACCCCATTTTCCCAGTTGCTTCACTAAAGAGACCATGCAAACTTGCTGCAATTTGTCTGTAGTTTTCCTCCCTGACACAGCATTACCTCCTTGCCTTTCACAGGCAGTTGTCTTACTCTTCCTCCATGTCGTTCACCTCTCTCAGAGGCCATTAGAGAGCTCCTGGCAAATACAGAGATTTCAGCTCCCAGCAGCATGCTCTATGCCTCACAGGTACTCCAAGAAAATCTTAGAAACAAGCTAGATAGTTAAACAACTTCAATAAAAACTAGCTGCAACAACTCACAGTTTCTGACTCATAATCGGGAAAGGAGTACCCAGAAGGGCTGTAGAGGAGCACTGTTAATCTAGGAGCACTGGAACATCTTCACTGAGTCAGACGTTGGCATACAAGCAATATCAGCAGTAGTTAGCAAAGGATTTTTCCTCATGAACCTCCCCTCCCATCCCCAAGCAAAAGCTTACCCAGATAAACCCCAAGCTATCACTGGCATTTATGTAAAGAAATGAATTTTGAAAAATAATAATTACGGTCTTACTAAATAAGGTAAGGTTAAGGCTAACTCAGTCCCTCACAGAATGACTTGTAACACTGAGTTTTACAAAAGTCAGCGACATTAGCTTTACATCTGAAACTCTTGCTGAAAAGATAATCAGGTTTCTTTGCCAAGACCTGCTTTCCATCCCTTCATGTGGGCTCGCATTCCTGATAATTTCATTCTACATTAATATTGGGTTATATCAGCTGCTATATTATTCTGCCCCTGGAAAGGACTGGTTGCCAGAATTGGGCTTTTTTTTTTTTACACCTTTCCAAAATACTGGTTTATTCTAGTTCTCAGATTTCCCTGGCAGTGTTCAAGAACTAAAGCACTGCTTAGCAGCGGGGATAACACAGCCACAGAGTCTCAGGGGTGATGCTGACAACAGGAAATAAAAATAATATACACAATATTAGCAACCCTATTGTCTTCTCAGTACTGCAGTAAGACACAGGGTGTGGAAGATCCCAGCTGGGAGTGTGAGTGCCCAGCCTCCTCCTGTGCTCACATCTGCAGCTTTGCCTAGCAAGTATAGCACCAACCTGCTAGTCTGTGTTGAGGACACCTCATCCAGCACACACAGCCTCACTCCTTTTTTTTCTGCTCCTCTTCCTAACAGGATCTCAAGCCAACAAACCATCAGCTCTCAAGGGCTTGAGGCTTTTTACTCATTTTTCTAGTTCAAATTACACTGAATGGCAACACATGGTATAAATAGGTAAGAAAGGCTTTTGCTGTTTAATTCCTATATATCTGTCTCCCATGGGAGATTAATAATAACAACAAGTGAGCATGATAAACACCTACATAACCACATGTGCAAAACACAACTGAAAATTAAGTATTATCTGTATGCCTGTACCTGATCCTTTGCTTTGCAAACATGTAATAATTGGCAAGTATCTCCAGATGTGCTGATAGTACTACTCAGGTATGCTCTGGCTGTTATTGAAAGAAAGGTTTTAATGAAATAAATGTCAAGATGATTTCTTGGATGACTGCTTACACTAGGATTTGATCTCTTGTTTATACTTGCTTAATATCCATAAATTATGGCATATGTTTCAGAAGCATGTAATTACACTTGTCATTCTGGGTGTTAGATTTGTAAATACTGCAGACAAATTGTGCAGTGATAGATGGCCAGTTCAGACATCGTTTGTGACAAGTTAAATCATTTTCCAACAAACAGATGTAGCACTGTAAAATGATCAAAGATATACAGAAATAACGTTACTTTTGGTTTTACAGGTACTTACCAGAAGCAGATTTTTACTAACTTTGCCTTCCTACTGGTGTCTACTTGATAATCCTTTGCTCAAAAATACATTAAATGCTGTTAAGTTTTTCTCAGATAAGTCTGTAGCTGCATTTGGCAATATGGAGTATTTCTATCACAGTTTGTTTACTTGCTTGTTAGAGAGAATTTTCGTTTCACTCATATGATCATCAGCCCTACCAAAGTCACCTGTGTGATGAAAAGACAGAAGTGTTTCTTTACTTTTCCCCAAGGTAGCAATAAATGTTTCTTAATTTACACCATTCTGGAATGCTTTCCAGAAGTAACCAAAGGAAGAAGAGATTTTCATGTACCATTTGGCACTAAATTTCCATGAGTCACTTAATGACCTTAAACCATCTTCAGAAATTCCCACTGCTACAGATGGAAATTGAGCCTATGCCCATGAGAGAACACTTGGCCCAGGATTCTGAAATCTCCCTCCTGCAAAGCCAATGTTCAGCTGCTGCAGGCTTTCCTGGCACTAAGGACAACCTGCCAGTGTAGGTTTTTAACTTGTTGGCTTAGGGTAGACTGATTCAATATATCAAAGAACACACATGGCTGGTTTTTCTCAACGAAAGCGAAGTCCCTGTGTGATACACTGCCAGATAAAATTTGATGCTAATATTAGCATATGCACAAGCTTCTTTGAGGTGTAGAACAACTCTACTTTTCAAACAGTATAGCCATTTTGATCCAGTGGTATTGCATTTCTCAAGTCCTCAGGCCCCTTGGTGCATTGCCCCGGGGCAGCCGCTGGGGCTGCAGAGCACTGCCTGCTTACAGTCCTCAGACTCCCAACATCAGTTTCTATCAGTGCAAAGAGTGCAGAACTCAGACCTTACAAAGTGGGAATAAATATGTGTAGGATGCTTCTTAACAGCTTTTTACCCCTTAATCTTTTCAACAGAAGCTTTTAGTAAAATCAGTGAGATTCATATATATTGATATATAACTCCATAACCCAATTTTTTTCAGTCAGTGGATCTGGAAAGCATCCAAATAAAGTCATAACTACTGTATTATTTCATTATGACTTGCAGAAAATTTTGGTTGTGTGCTGCCCTTGCCCCCTCCCACCCTCTTCACATCCTGAGCCTTCAGTTAAGAAACGCCACAGACATAACTGTTTACAGAAACTTGTATGCTAGATTTGAGAAAAAAAGCTTCTGCCATAGCCCAATTACTTTATTTTATTTGTCCATTTTATTTTATTTTTATTGTTCATTTTCCCTTTAGATTTTAGGCAGACACCTGGAGCACTGCTGCAAATAGGAGCTGTAAAGTAAAATACAACATCATTTGTTAGTATTATACCAGTCTGCCTAAATAACTATAGTATCCAGAATATTCGTAATAGCCTGAAGAAAGAAACAATGACAAATACCACTACAATGACAAGTACCACTGTCAATAGATTCTGTGGGAGTGTCCAATTTTCTATATTCAAAACAGGAATCCTTATAGTCCTTCTGTAAAGCCCTATGTGTAAAACAAATCAAAAGTAATTATGAGCCTGAATGTCAAGGACAGAAACCATCTATATTTTATAAGAGTATGTAAATAAGACAGCTCATGGCAAGGGTTTTGCACTGCAGAGGAAACAGCCCTAGATACTGAGGGACCTGCTGGGCACTTAGTTCAGAAGTAAGATGGTCAGTATTGTATAGGAGTAGGTGGTTAGAAATTCCTAGTCCTTGGAAGTCACTAGGTCTTTGTCTATGATTGACGAACATCCATAGAATCATAGAATCATAGAATCATAGGGGTTGGAAGGGACCTCGAAAGATCATCCAGTCCAACCCCCCTGCCAGAGCAGGGTCACCTAGAGTACATCACACAGGAAGGTGTCCAGGCGGGTTTTGAATGACTCCAGTGAAGGAGACTCCACAACCTCTCTGGGCAGCCTGTTCCAGTGCTCCGGCACCCTCACAGTGAAAAAATTTTTCTTGATATTCACCTTGAACCTCCTATGCTCCAATTTGCACCCATTACTCCTTGTCCTATCACAGGTCAACACTGAAAAAAGCTTAATTCCATCTTCCTGACACTCACCCTTTACATATTTGTAAACATTGATGAGGTCACCCCTCAGTCTCCTTTTCTCCAGGCTAAAGAGAGCCAGCTCCCTCAGCCTTTCCTCATAAGGGAGATGCTCCACTCCCCTAATCATCTTTGTAGCCCTACGCTGGACTCTCTCCAGCAGCTCCCTGTCCTTCTTGAACTGAGGGGCCCAGAACTGGACACAATACTCCAGATGCAGCCTCACCAATGCAGAACAGAGGGGGAGGAGAACCTCTCTTGACCGACTAAGGCACTTCCAGAAGTCCATTTGTACTTCACACTCATGGGGGATGATTCAGCCATTTATACAAATACAAGTGTCTGCCCTTGACGTCTATGTTAAACCAGGCAGCTGAAGATCGGTATGAGACAAATGTGTCACCATTCTGGTCAAGACTTTCAAATTTAATCTTAAAGATAAAACCTTGAAAACCCATGGCTAAAGCATCTAAATGAATGTTTCACCATTCAAGTGTGCTTTACTGTTAGGTCTCCCCATGGCATTCAGAAGGACTTCTTTAAAGGTTTTCTGTTGGTTCTGGTCTCTGTCACTATGTATCTGTCATTTTTTTTTTCTTGTAATTCATCTTCTCAATGCACAAGCATGTTCCAAAAGGAAAAATGAGGCTATAGTGACTGCCTGTATTATATTTAATAGCCTGGTGGATAGAGTAGTCTACTGGGAACAACTAACCATTGAGTTATAGGGGTTTGGGACATGAAAGTATCTCCTGCCAAAGCTGTTCATGTTTTCATAAACAATTAAGCCTACACTGAACCCACCTGAGAGCAATTCACTGTGTAGTCCAGTATCCAGCAAGGAACAGGGATAGGTAAGTTCAAATCATTGCTCTAATGAATATTTAATGAATTCTAGCATAGATGAAATAAAATGTTTCCATTGTGAAAATTTATCAGCAGTGAATAGACAGCATCTGGCAACAGCAGTATTGACTTGCATACAGCTGTTCAGAGGGAGAAGAGTGGGAAGAAGTTTTCAGAGAAACAGATGCACAATTACAGGCCACTTTTGACAGAGTTCTGAGATCAGACGTCTCCAGGGAAAGACATGTACACAGGAGACCAGTGGGATGACTGATTCTGGAAGAAAGAAAAGTCAACAGGGTGGAAGTTCAGAGAAACTAAACTATACAGAGTGTCCCAGTGACCCAGTGAAGAAGTACATTTCTGCAAGGCTCTCACTTTCTGTGACCAGAGCTCTTAATCTTACCACAAAGCAGTTTTGTCTGTTGTAGTGGGGACTGGAGTTGAGCTGTCCCATCTCCTAAAATATATTTCATTTGCTGCTCTGAATCCAAAAGGAAAACTTTGCCCAAGAGCCTTGTGTAAGTCAGGAGTAAACATGCTGTGATAAGAAGAGGGGCACCACCACTTAAGGAATGGTACCCAAGATTGGCATTTCAAACCTATCACTGTTTACAAAATTATAAAATTTCCAAAATAGAAATACAATCTTTTGTTTCACTTAAAATATAAGTTAATGTTTAACACAAACCAAAATATTTTGGAGAGCTTTTCTCAACAAAATAAATAAATAAAAACAAGAACAAAAAATAAAGAAGCCCCCAAATCCCTACTCAACATGATCATTTTGGTTAAGATTAAAATGAATGTTTATTTTCAGCTCAGCTGTCAAACTGACTAATTATCTGCACAGCCTTTCTCACAAAATTGCATTCATGCTTTGAGTATATTAAAAACAACTGAAAAAGAGAAAATTTAAAAATAGGAATCACCTTTTCTAAAAGGTGTGGAAGGCTCTCTTAGCTCCCAGTCCACTCCTGGTAAAATAGATGGAGCAGTTATTTGCCACATAGCTGTCAGGAGTTGCACTATTCATAGGGACTTTTACTCAAGCTAGAGATAAGCAAACAAACTTTTAATTAAATCAGTGTAAAAAACTGACACAAACAAAAAAATGGTTCCTGAGACATCAAGAAATAAACTGGAATAATTGTCAGCTAGCAAGTCTTTTCAGAACTGATTTGACTGTCATTAAGCATTTAAGAACAACAAAAAAAAATCCATTCAGCTAAGCAGAACACATATTTGCACACACCTGTCTTAATTTTCTTTTACCCTACACTACTTAATTTCATGCTTTGTCATAATAATGGTAGACATCCATTTTTCCAAATCACTCTAGTATAGATTGCAGAGATGAGTTTTAACAATCTGAATTTTACTGGGCAATAATCCAAACATTTTTTCCTGACTATGGGGCTTTCTTCCTTTGACTGTCATGGTTTCCTAAGTAGGATGTACAGCCTCTGATTGCAGGTCAGGCAGGCTTCACCACTTGCTCCAGAGACTGATGACTTGCATATTTAAATCATACAGTCAGTTGGATAATCCCCTTTCATAGCAAAACCCAGGGGACAGACCTATGTAAGAGGATACAAGGAATCCCTCGTTAAGAACTAGCTATCCGAGATACTTATATGCCTCCACCCCTCACTCTTCTATCTGATTATTGAGGAGTCTTTATACTCACAAATCCCTTCGGGCACAGCTCTATAACCAGGGAAGCAGGGGTGGGGGACCTGGGATTTCAGCCCTCCAGAGCCACGAGCACCCAGATCTATGGGCATCAGCCATGCAGGATTCACTTCTGCGTGACTTGCCCAAGGTCACAGAGAAGATCTGCGGTGAAGCAAGACGAAGAACGTAAGGCTTCAACGGGCACTACCACACAGCAAGGGCAGTCTGTCACACTCAGGCAAAGCCATGCAGCTTGCCTTCGAGCTGAGTGATTATGTGACCCATCCCAAATATACTCTGTGTTTTCATCAGCTTTTGACATCTTTACTCGCATTCTCTCCCGCACGCTAGAATCAAACATTATTTGATGTCTATGCAAAGGCGCAATAAAGAAAGTATAACTTGAGCGGTGAATCTTCATTCCTGAAGCACAAGTCCTTTGCTATTCAGCCTAAAAATAGAAATAAGAAGAGCAAAAAAAAGAAAAACACAAGCTTTGAAACTTGGCAGGAACTGCAGAAAATCATACCTTGAGTCACAGGGCACTCTCGGCATCTGTTCCAAGCCTCCAACTCTTCATGCTCCTGTATGCAGAATAGCTACCCGCTCTTCATATTCCAGGCCCCAAGACCAGCCCTAGAGATACTATTCTTTCTCTGCAGTACATCTTGTCTCAAATACCTTACATCTCTAGTTTCCAAAATGCTCTTTAGTTGGTACTGGAGATGTGAATGAGCTCACAGATTATAAATTTTTTGCTGGTCAGAAGATATTTGGCAAAATTGTTCCCAGTGGACTGAAACAACAACTCTGAGGTTTTGCAAGTAGAATTGTTTGTAACATGCACTAAGAAAAAAAAAAAAAGCCTACACTTAAACTTTCAAAGGGCATCATCAAATTCTGTCCAACAAAGAAGACATAAAGACATTATTTTTCTCTCATGTTTCATGCTTTCTAATAGCTTTTACTTTCATTACAAACACTTCAGTTCTGCCTGAACTGAGCACAAAGAGAAATCAGCCCTTTAATCCTCAGGACAATACATATTTTCTTCACACTTTGGAAAGTAAATATAGCAGCTGGTAACTTTTAAATCCTGTACTTTGTTATGCAAAGGATTGAAAACAGAACCATCAAAGTTAGGAGTGGAAAACATTATCTACTTTACCTACATAATCTTCCTGCTGATACAAAATGTCTATTTTTATGCATCTATCCAACTTAATTTTCAGAAAGTCAGGAATCAGGAAATTGGGCATTTCTCCTATCCTACACAACTGGATTAACCTTTAGACAGTATACAACAGGGTACTTCTTGGAAATATTTTTTTCTAGTAGGCTATCTATATTTTCCCTTCTGAAACAATACCCGAGCAATACATGTCCATGCTCTACTAATTCCTCTTTTTCAGTAGAGTTTGGGGTGTTATTTTTGTTGTTGGCCCATATTATAAAAGCCACTCTTTAGAGTCATGCCTATGAAGATCAGATTGCCAGCTCCCCCAGGACCAATGCTATCCTATAGAAACACAAACCATTTCTCTTCCAGACTGAAACCAAAAGAGCACCACCATGCTCATATCTGAAAATGTCATGAAGCAATAACTGAGGACCCACATCCACTTTTGCTATACGCCTGTTGAACTCCCATACTGGAACAGAAAGCCTACTGACAGATACACCGTCAGGATGCAGTATTGCATGGACATAGGACATTATTAGGCTCTGGACAAATCCAGTTTTACAGTGGTATAATTCACTGACTTCCTTGGAATACATTGTTCTCCCAGGGGTTCTTCTTCATTTCAACAAGACTAATAGTAACACAAAAATCAGAATGTTTCCCTTCTGAGTAAGCAGAATTCAACAAGGAGGTCCTATCCAGGTAGCTACAGAAGAATGTAGTCACTTATGCTATCTCCTGCTCCTGAACTCAGCAGAAGACAGATATCTGAATTAGAAAACAAGACATGCCCCTGCAGCAAGCCTTCTGCTGTCTTGGGATTCCCAGGCCTTCGCATTTTCCATTCAGAGTTTGATACCAACTCGTTTGTCTGTTTCTGCAGGACCCATTTTTGTTTGGTCCCAAACACCACAGCAATGTGCACAGTCTGAATCTCCAGGATTTTTTGTGCTGCTTTCAATGATAAATGAGTTTCTTGTCTCAGACTACCAATTTATTTTCTCCCATAGCATTCCCTTGAAAGTTTGTTTGGACTGTGCAGTCCATAGCCAATGAATTTATGGTAATATAATCACATAGCAAACATACATGTGTGAAAGCACCCATACAGCCAGTATACGTTCCCTCAGTGTTCATACAGCACTTTCTAGACTGGTGAGTCCTTGTCTAGGTGACAGTCAGTTCTTCTGGAAAGGGACTTTCTGTGTTTCAGCACTGTTGATAAAACCAAAGCATACTCATGGCACCAAAAGCAGGAAAAAGAATGGCAAGAAAGCCAGCCCATTCTTCATCTTTTTTCTTGAGCTTTGTTTTGAAGTGTCAGGCCTGGAGAGCTAATGCAGGATCCACAACCTCTTTGAAAGGTATCCTTAATGAATAGCTGAAGCATAACTGTGGTGATAACTTTTCACTAAGACCTTAACATTTCGAAGGACTTCACAAACAAAAACCAATGAAAATTTTCCTGAAAAAGAGTAACAATCACCATGGGGGATCAGTGCTACTATAATGCAATGGAGTTGCTTGGCAAAATTTTATTCAGCCTGGGAGAAGATTGTAATGGCATTTTAAATGTGACTGAGCCACTATCAAAGTAAAAAGCTAATGAAAGTTGTTAGGAGCTTTTTGTAGAATGATACCCAAAATGGGTTATCATTCTTTTGCTACTTTTAAGTTTATAGAAGAGCCGTGTGCATAAATGTGCCAGTGAAAAAGGAATAAGATCCTGATTCTGCCTCTACAAATACTGCTGCTACGCAACTAAATGCTGGAGGCACCTTTTATGAAAGAACATAAGCCAAAAGTTGAAATATGAATTATTCCAGCTCAAAGGAACCACTTTTGCTCCTGTTGCACAGTCTCAAGCTATAAAAGAAATACAATAGGAAGAGAGCTCTTGCAATACTGTGGCATATCTCAGCATTGCTATCAGAAAAAAATTATTTCAGAGTTAAAACCGGGTGTCTATCTGAAGTGCCAAACAATTCTACAGTGAGGTAAAAAGGAGAGACCCTTGTCCCTTTAGGGCTCAATCTGTCAATAAGCATTTCCCTTATTTCCTTTTATACCCATAGGTAGGTACCACTCATAAGTTGCCCAAACTCCATCTCTTCATAATGCTGACTCACTCATCCTCACGACCCACACAGACTACACACAGACCCACTCAGAGCCTCACCTATTCAACATGTCTGAATAAAAAAAACATTGGAGACTACGGCGTGAAGTACTCACTTGAAAAATAATGGGGACAGTGATCATAAAATAGCTTTTCTGAACACAACAAGAGAAACAAAATGAGTGGAGAGGAAACAGAAAAGGAGATAGATATGATTCCTCCCACAGGAAAGTGAGGAAGGAATTTAGAAACTGACATCAGCCTTGCAGGTGTTTAAAATCTTCTCATACTTGTCTACAGAGCCACCTATGGCTTCCGTGCAAGGCTTCACAAGCCTTCCAATAAGAAGAGGTTTTATCTGGTGAAAATGCAAGCATGGATCAGTCATGCACTTCTCTAAACGTGAAAGATGCTTCCACACTCATGGACCTGTGCCAGTTCCTCTCAATGCATTTTACTCTATAGAGGACACAGGCAGCCAAGGGCAAACAGCCTCCTAATTTAAGGCCTCACTTAAATGCTTAATTGTCCTGTCAGAACAATAGGGGACATAGTATCCTGCTTTTCTGATCTGGGAGCATATGTAGAACCCAGCTCAGAAGAGCATTTTGAATTAAATAGCTCTTGGCTATTTAATTCATTCACATGGAATTAGCATCCTTCAGCCCTTTTGTCTGGATGACTATTTTCCTCTGATAAATGCTAGCAAACACAAGGATATACATTTAAGCACTCTAAACCAGTTTAATCTTAAAAGCACAATGCGCTTTAGGGAAAATAATGAGGATGGAAATACACAAACCCACAAAATCAACCAGTTGGCTGTAACACACAATAGTCCCTGGTTTCTGATGACAGTCAGAATGCAGGACTATTCATATTGCACAGCTGCCACTGTATTGAAACAACTACCCAGAAGGGGAAAAAAAGGAAGTCTTAATTTAGTTCTTATCATGGCTAATGAAACTAACATTTCTGTACTAAAACACTGCAACAGCATCAATGATCCTTGCAGTGTCTTGGCTTCTCTTCAGCGTGACGTAGGAGCAGAGGAGCTCTGTCCTGAGAAATCAGCAACGTCTGCGCTGGTAAATCACATCATTTCAGTGCACATCCCTCAGCAACAGCTCAGCTGCCTCCCCTGCTAGACTGTCAGGACAGTCCATAACTCAGCCATGACCTGTGCCAGACAAGTCTCCAAATTTCCAGACAGGCTTCAGAAGTCAGCATGGGTCAGCAATCATTCCCTCCCAGGAATGCGCATCCAGCCCCATGACTTGGGGGAACAGAGGAGTTTATGATATGGATGTGGATTGTCAGTGTCAGTTGGCCTCAGTGCCAGACAACTATGCCAGGTACATTTTGTTTACTAGCAAAGGTGTAAAAATTGCCACCTATTAGCACAAGATATTTTTAAATCCCTCTGCAGAGTTTAACATTTCTGCTTGTAAATGAGGTCTTATGGAACCGCTAGAATCCTCTCAGCCTTTTGGTCTTCCCATTTGTGAAATGATAGCTTTTATCTATATTAATAGAGGTACTATTTAACAATGAAATCATGCACCTCTGTCACACACAAACAACCCTAATACAGTGGTAGGAACCCAGTAAAATTTCAGCTATGAATGGGTGAAATAATTACCTCTGCATATGCAGTTTCCTTCATATGAGGGAAAGATACACACACACACACAAATATATGTATATAGTCCCAGCTGCCCTCAGGGAAGTGGAAAGAAAATCAGATGATTGGTCTTTAATAGCTACACTCTCTTTATAAGGTGTTCATATACTGTGACTATAGGATGACTTAAAAATCTCAACATTTTAGACAGCTTCAGCTTGCCTACAAAAAGAGAGATGAGATCTCAAGCCATTTAACAAACATTAATCAAGCTTCCAGTTGTTCCTGTGAAACAGTTAAATACAAGCAAATCAAAATGAAAAGAGAGAAGCACAAAAAGGTCAAGAGATCCCTTTCAAGCCTAGTAGCAAGCCAATGACAAACACGAAAAATAATACAGAAAACTAGATTGCCCCTTGGCTCCAACCACTAGCTGTGGCTCCATCCAGGAATGGGAGAAGACTAAAAATAATAAATCTTTAGAGAAATATTTAATGAACTCATATACTGTAAAATACTAAGCGTATGCATCACGTTGCTTTTGTACTCCCTTGCCTCAAGCAGCTTAGCACAAATAAAATTTGATGCTAATCAGTCCTAGCAGTTTTCACAGAATCCAAAAATCTATTATTTCCTCTGGCTGCAGCTAAAAAATTTCCCTATTGTTTTATTATTGATACTTGCAAAGTGTCTATCTATAATTTAATCTTGGTGTTGACCAGATATTTGAGTCTCTTGACCATAACATATTTAACCTAGTACTGACAGAAGAATCATAACTGAATTAAAAGGTGGTTTTGCATAATCAAGTATCTGCTACTATGGAAATGAAGAGAGACATGAATATTGTTTCTATGTCAAAGGAGCTGAATTATAGAGAAAAAAAAAGAAAAAAAAAAGAAAGAAAAACCACACAACATAAAAATTGAATTATTATAATGCTATTTTCCAGCCAGTAACAAGACAAGAGGCTCAGGCACTAAACAGATACATGCTTGTAATAAGCTACAAAAAACACTGTAAAATTAAATGGGGTATATTGGCAATGGGTTCCTTTTATAATTAAAAATGATTCAGAAAGTAAAATATTATCTAGAACAAATGTAAAAACAAATCTGTTCATCTTAAGAGCTGATTTCAAAATGTTTCAGTCGTCTTCTCACTACTAACAACAATTTTTCTTCACACTTCACACGTGATTTTCCACATATGTTTTAACCACCAAAAAAACCCCAAAAATATATATTTCAAATGCTATGCATCAGAAAATGTTATTGATGAATGTAGCATGGTACACTGAAGAGAAAAATTGATATATTTTAATCAATACAGCACGTTTTTTATTAATGAATGCCAATATGTTGGGAAAAATTTTTGAGGTTGCTCTTCACTTCTTATAAAGTATAGGGTAAAGGTCTTCCATTATGGAAAGCCCCTCCAGTCAGACATGGAACACACTGACTCCTGCATCCCCATGGAGCCTCTGAAGTCAGTAATGCTCAGGAGGTGCAGAAATTTTTGTAGATTTAGAGTAAGGATCAGGACCCGTGTGTGGTTCAGGTAGTCTCACAGAAGTACGTATGTGCTCTCTGAAATTATGTGGTAAATGTTATTACATTTTATTTTTATCACATTCCCTTCAATCATGAGACGCACTCTACTGCCACAATTAAATACATAGCCCTGGATTTATAAAGTTCAGTGAGGCTACCCTCTATACCATTGCAATTCCCTTGCTTCAGAGGGGCCTGTCTGCTGGTTTGTGCAGGTCTGGAACACAGGGCAGCAAAAGTGCTGAAAGACAGCCAAACATAAAAGAGCTGCAACTGAGCCTAAAAAAAAGCATCACCCAGGTACAGCTCTGGTAGCTATTCGAGGGTACCAGTCAAAGACATATGCTCAAACACCAAACGAAGGAAGGAATCAAACAAAACAAATAAACAAAATGCTGAAGGAACTAATGTATTCCCTTCTATTTCTACTGAAAGAAACCATCCCTTGCATTTTGGATGGCTGCACATAAAGTTGAAAGAGTAACTCCATAATGTCATTTGTACTTCTCCTTCTGAAGAGGTAAATGTGTATGAAATGTGTAAGGCAAATGTGCATGAAATGAATATTAGTCCCTCCAGACAGCAGCTATTAAAGTGGATTACAGTGGTGCAGCAAGAAGGGAATTTGGCCAAAAAGAGGAAATAAGTCGCTCGGTCTTGGGAAAGAGGAGAAAAGAGAAGGCAGGGCAAGGCAAAATGTAAGGCAAGGCAAAAAGGAATAATCGTTGATGAACTGTTGATGAATATTTTGGATTTATGCACAGGTACATAAATATAAACATAAAAGCTTAAGATCACAATTCACTAAGCATACTGTCCACCCGGCACAATTCACATGCAAACCATCATCCCCAGGCTGCTCCTAGTGTGACATTGGCTAGAAGATGTGTGAAGGTGACAGATGAAGTTTATCAAAGAGTTCAGAAAAATTGTGAGGTTTTTAGAGGGTTCTAGCACAAACAAACATCTGTCTTTTTACAGCAGATTTTAACCACTGACATGAGCTATTCAGACATGAAAGACGTAGAAGCTTTGAATATAGGCAACATAATATACAAAGTGAGCTAGGTTACAGAGACTCTTGTTTCCTCCAGGCCAGGTTTTGAGGGGCCAGGAACAGCCCAGATTCTTATGACCATCACAGAAAGCATAGAATCATAGAATCCTTTAGGTTGGAAGAGACCTTTAAGATCATCAAGTCCAACCATTAAGCCAACACTACTAAGTCCTCTGCTAAAACGGATCAGAATCTGTCAGGGTTGGAAGGCACCACAAGGATCACCCAGTTCCAACCCCTCTGCCATGAGCAGGGACACCTCAGGATACCTGGCCATGCCTGAGAACCCTACAGGTGCTCCACCAAACAATGTCGCTTTCCATTACCCCAGGGAGAGAAAAGATCCTGATGCACCAGAAGAAAGGAAAGCTGTTGGCCCATGCCTGTCTCTCCTATTTCTCAAGTCACTGCCATGGGAAATGCTAAAAATCTGCCAAGGTCCTGAATGTACCAACACACTCTGTAAAACCTCCCCTACTCCAGACCTGGATTTGAATCCAGGTCATCTCCAATATGGTGCAGCTACACGATCCAGAATCAGCCCAGGAAAACAGCTAGGTTGTGAGAAAGAACAATGAGAAACCTCATCTGGACCTCTCTACTCCTTTGCTTGGCAGCTGCATTTCAGCTCTGGCCCTTGCCCTTGGCTCCTGCTTAAGCCATGCTGCTGGCCTTGTACCTTGCTGACCCCGACCATACCTTGCTGACCTGAATTCCTGTCTGATCTCAGACCTGCAGTCCCTGGGCTGTTAGCTGGATGTGGTTACACAGATGGACCTGTTTTGTTCTTCTCATAAAGATGAGGCTGTGATAGCACTGCCCTTCTTGCTTTGCTGTCCCCTCAGCTTTGCCTCAATTTCCTTTGTGAAGCAGCTCACTTCTGACATTCCCTGATGAAAACAACCTAAAACAATGAGCTAGCAACTTCAAACGGAGGCAATCTGTCCTGAGATCCATGAAGAACTGTTCAAGTGCGTAGCTACTGTGCTACTACCTAACACAGTCCTTTGGTGTTCGCCTGTGAAGGTCCTCTCCTTCTTCCACTATATCTGCAGCAAGACCATCTCAAAATTCTGAAAGTTTAATAAGCAACTGTTTCACACGATCTTTTCTGCATCACACTCTATAGTAATATACAGAAAAAAGTAGCCTACCTATGATAATCAAGGAATAATAGGTTCACTGTCAAAAAGTCAATTCCCTCAAGAAGTGTTTCCTGTTTGTAAAGTGTTTCTGAAATGTCTAAAACCATCGTGAGGTGAAATTTAGGCTGTCCGAATTCTGACCTTAATATTCCAGACCTACTGAGGGTAAGACCTACAGAAAATCACCTGCTAAGCAATGGTGCATTTAGAAATTCACAAAATGAAAAAGGACAGAGAAGAATTCAAAGTGAGCCATTTGACCAGGAGAAAAGCTATAGATCAAGGTCATTTTCTGTAGTGCCCTCCCTCCTCTCTTCTCATGAAAACACTTAGATAAAAGGATACCATGACTATCAATCAGTTTATGCTATCCACCAGATCATCAGATAGGACTATTGACCTGTATGTTTTATGTTGTAAAATCAATAAAAGCAAGGGGAAAAAAAAATGGGGAGAAAAAGAAAAATAGCAGCATAAAAATCTGAGCTGCTGAACATAATACTTCTAAGGCTATCTTTGTTTGTATATTCATATTGAGTGGGTATAAAATACTTTGCATATTCCATTGCAGATTAAAATTTCACCAGATAACAGTGTTTGCAAAAAAAATACATAGTCCTGACATTTAGGAACTTCAGAGCAGATATTAAGCAATACTGATCTTCAAATTACAGGTTCAACTTGCTGAATAGAACTGTTAGAAATATGGATGGAACACACTCATCCCAGCTATAACAGAAAGAGGCAATTGTGTGACAGTGATCACTGACACCAATAAAAGTCCAGGCATTGGCACCAGCTAAGCGCCCAGCCGTGACATACACCAAGACACAGTCAACATCATTTCATACCTGGAGCCTTGGTGAGTGTGGACCAAGGTCTTCAGCCTCAGCTGCAGAGCTGTGGGGATGCATCAGCTGAGAAATTCAGCCCATGTCTTTGGTCTGAGTACAACCCAAACTAGATTATACTTCTATATTTCTGGTAAATTACCCTTAATTTCCTAATCCTCTTGACTATAACCATTGTGAATGGTTTCTATAGTGCTTCTAACTGAGGGCCTTATTCAGAAGCTTTTATTCCTGCAGAGATAACAGATCTCCTTCTGAGCGGAAGGTGTAAAAACAGACTTCAGATGCAGGTCCAACATCAGACATTAAAGGGTATAATTTGTCATTTTTTACATTATTAAGAATATTTGTGCAGGATCTATAATTAAAACTAAAAGAGATGTCTCCTCCTTTCGCCAGCAGCTGTGTTACATCAATTAAATGGGTAAATAAAATCTTTCCCCAGAGGGGATATCACATGACCCTCTATTGATTAAGACTGCAGTAGAACGTTATTTGCAATCTTATTGCATAATGGAAATCAGGAGGTAGCTGTCATGGTTTCAGAAGACAAATTGCTGCAATCCTAGACAATTCATAGGCCTTCTTCCTTCTTGCTGCTCTTAATTCACAGTTAATGCATGTCTTACAAGGCTTAGTTTCTTAAATCTGTCTACAGCACTGTACTCAGCTCAAACCTGGGTGTAAGTCGTACTCTATGTGGCCCTGCATTATGATGGGTATTAAAGTGGCCGTTCCATCTATCATTACTTCAGAACTATGCATTATTTAAAAGGGTTACACAACTTCAAAAAAAGGATGTGAAATTAAAAATAGAGGCCTCCCATAACATGCATGATTGTTCCCAGGAAAGGCAGGCCTCTCTGAACAGCACCAAAAGTGCTCTCAATATGGAACATTTTTAAGTCTTGGTCGGTTTTGCGTGCTTGATTTTCAACAGCAAGACATATGGCTGGAACAAGTCCACTGCTCTCAAAACTGTGCAGTAAGTGCAGCTAGGGATCAGTTCTGAGATTTTAATGAACACCTGATGATAACCCAGCAGACACTTTGCTCCTCCACTGAACTGTAAACCCATCATAATGCCCTTCACAAGAGAACCAGAAGGAAGAACAAAAATATCAATTTAAATTACTAAAACGCTCTTTGCCTATTTGAGAAACATTCCTCAAAAAAGCCAAACTTTCCTTAATCCTTGTCAATCCCTCAGTTACAATAATTAGAAAACAAGTGCAACACTTCAAAATATGTATCAGCAATAACTAACGTTACTAGAATCTTCTGCATCAGAGTCAAAGAAATGGTCTTTAAGTGGTCTTCAGTGGTTGTGAAGTTGTAGGACAAAAGATTCCTGAATGGAAGGAACGAGTCTGTATAACAGTGGGTGGTAGGACACTAGTAGACTCACACAAAAGTTACAGTCATTCTGTGTGTAGAAAAAAGTGCTCCATTTACCATCATCTGTTTGCCACTTCACAGGATTAAAAATGAAACGTCTGCTGCCTGATCTGTTCCAGCTAAGTTGATTGATTAGAATGTGTTCATCTTCCCATCTAACTTACCAAGTTTTAAAGTGGCAGGTTTACTTTTCCATTATGTTTGACACTTTAATATAGTAAATGGAAGGAAATGCCAGGAGAACCCTTGTCCAAAAGTAATCTCTCACAAAGTGATAATAAAGTCTGCAAAATAATATTAACTTGTGAAAAATATTGAGGAGGTTAAGATTTCAAAGAAATCAAATATATTTTAGTACACTTCACTTGGCTACACTTGCACATCAATAGCACTAGATTATTACTGTCATATCTTCCTATTTAGTGAAATTATCTGGTCCTCCTACAAATGGATTTGTGTTCAAACCTTGTATTTCACTCTCCTGGAATTCTGGAAAATCAATCCCAACCTGCTCTTGATGGCCACAAATTCTCCATATGAAGAAAATGTGAGTAGAAAAGAAAATAATTATACAAATCCCTAAACAATTAAAATGTGCTTTGTTTGCTCGGAACTTCAAAAGAGGTATATGGCATCTTAAATTAGGGCCTGCAAACATTGCTCATTTTTTTTTAACCTTTGCTTTTAAAGGGCAAACCAGTCATTTCAGATTTCTGGATCTGAAAAAGTCCTTTCTCTTTTGAAGGTAACACAACACAATCTCCTCCTTTATTTCACTGTGCTTGAAATTTAAAAGAAAGATAGAAAACGTTCCTTACCTTAAAAAGTCTTAAAATATTTGCGACCATAATGGACACAGAGCTTGCTGCAGCACCTATCACACCTGATATCTTGTCTGGCTTAGCAAAAATAGGTGGGTCACCATTAGCACACTTCACGTCTGAACCATCTTTTTCTATCAATGCCTGCACAAAAGTTAAGGACTGCTCCAATGCATAAGTGTCCCTGGAACACGTATCAAGGATCCGGACACCTAAGGTGATATTGGCAAGAAGATCAGGGTCTTTATTAATCTGATCAACTGCATACAGCATCGCCTCTAGTCTGTGGATTCCCTTCTCCTTCTTGAGCTCCCCACAAGGCACCCCTCTATCCCCTTTTGCATGGACAGGGAACAGTCCTCCCAGGATGATGTCCCCATCCAGTCGGATGGAGTGGGCATACTCCTGGCCATGAGTTCTTTGCATCAGGGTGAGCATCCAGTAGCATTTGGCTGTTAACAGGAAGAAACAATGGCAGGAAAATAATCGTTTTCCTTCGTATACCATTTTCTCTGAAGACGTTGTTGCTGTCCAATATCCAGATTTTCTTCTTGCTAAAGGATGAGGTTGACCATTTGAAGCTGCACTTTCTGGAGGCTACCATCAGTGCCCAGTAAGTGATATAGAACCATGCGGTAGGTAGAAAAAGGATCTCAGCAGAAGTACATAAAACGTGTCTTATAAAACGTGCTCACTGATGTCACGGGTTGATCAGCTTTTCTGAGAGGTGATTTTCAGTTGTTCTTAACTGGTGGTGTAGTGTAGGGTAGTATGTCTGGTCCCAGTGCTAAAAGGAGGTCAGTAGCTTATGTCCTTGTATTTTGCCCTGCAGCTGAGATACTTCTGGGGAAAAAAAAAAAAAAAAAAAGTGAGGAATACCAATTAGTTCAGCAGTTTTATAGCTGCCACACAGTGTATTTACTTATGAATATGAGTTACATCGCCTAGGTTTTACTTTCAATATTCTATAAGGGAGCAATTCTTGGCCTTCTGTGAATTTGAACACCTGGCTGCACTGTACTACAAGCTGAGAAACTGATGATACCAGCAGAGCAAAAGCCAAATCAGGGGAACTAAACTTAGCTTGGTGTTCAGAATCTGACCAGAAATTCGTATTTACCTTTGCTTTGCATGACATCCAGAAACAGATGTGACATGTAACACATTGTATTTTCTGTTTTGCTGTATCATTCTGTCCCAGCCTACAGAAGTGTAATAACTAATTACACTGGACAGGTTCCATTTATGACAATGGAGTAATCAGGGCTCCCAAATGTAAGTATGCTCTTCAGCCACTGCAGTACAAGCACATTCATTTCATTGGGATAATAAAGTGATTATTTCTCCAGTGGAATTCACTTTTTTTCTGGGCTTACTATATACCTACAACGTCTTCCGGATAATTTCTAGCACTAAATTACTTTAATGAAAAGGTAGCTGATTTCTTAAGCAAAAAAGGGCACAATGTATTCTGTTAGGAAACCAGCTGAATATCTAGTATTTGCTTTCTGACATTATACTTGAGCTGAGGTCCAGCGTTAACACAGCCTCTGTTCTCTGTGTGCGTTTGAAACACATTAAATAGGAACAATCTTGTGCTCCCACTGACATCTGGAGAAGTCCCACTGATTTTAACGAGATCAGGATTTCAGCCTACATATCTAAACACCTGACTGACTGTTAAAAATACCTCAAAATTGCCCCCACTTTAATTCTCAAGTGAGTGGCATTTATTTATTTCAATAGTTAACAAAATTGCTCATGTGTGAACAATTTTGCTCGTGTGTGAACAATTATTGAGACCTGTGAGGAGAAGAGAGAGAGTAAGCAACTACACCTGAGCCAGTCTCTCAAGCCACCTGTTACAGGCTATGGCGAGCAGTCCATCCTAGGGTGCAATTCACTTGACCCTTTTCTTTTAAAAAATTTTTTTATTATGAAATGGATCACATTAAACAAGTGCCTACTTCGCTGCCTATACAGAAAATCCAGGCAACAGGCTTATCTGTACATATATACTTTGTCCCTAGTGATCTAATTGGGTCTTACCAAAGATATGATCAAATTAGAAGACCATGATAGACAAAACTAAAAGACTGTTACAGGCAATTATACTGTTTTTCAAAGACATTTTAAATTATTTTCCACAAGGTTTATATATATTATGTAGTAGCAAAACTCAGAATGTTGTTTCATGCTTCAAATTGATCATCCTCCTCTTACATTTATTTTTTTACATGTTTTTCCCTAAATGATAATAGAAGAGTTTTTAAACAGTGGCTATCTGAAGGCCTGAGAAAAAGATTCACAATGGGAAATGTTCTATTGAATGGAAAGGTATCTCACCATGATTTGGTAACAGAGCAATGATTCAAAAATGAAACACGTTTAATAGGTGTGAATAAAACCACTGCAATAGGGAAGAGCAGCACACAGGACTTTCAGTGCCTCAGCACTCAATTTTGCTTGAATTTGGCTCAAGGCTGAATCTAAATGAAACAGAGTCTATGTTGTTTTATGCAATAATCCCATTATTCTCCTTTGGCTCCTTTTGGGCACAACAGTTGACAAAGTTGCCCAGGCTTCAGCCCCATAAGCCAAACTCAAGCTAAGTCACAAAGGGAGGATCTTGAGTAACATCAGTATGTGCTGTTGGTCCAGCCCCATGGGATGTTTCTCATATGGCCCACGCTATAGAGAAAAGGTTGTATGAACTGTTAACTAGCCACAACTGTCTGTTCTCTTGATTGCCTTAGTGAAAAAATACAGTTAAGGGTTTAAAATAGTGAAGAATAAATCTGTAGCTACAACAAAAATAGACACAGAGGGTATTTCCTCTCTGGTTCCACAATGAACAACCAACTCATTAATCTATGCATATTTGTACAACTCGTATGGGGACCAGCTCTGAGCAAATAAGAGATGAGACTATTCAGAGAACAAGTGGTCACCACTGAAAAAATGAAAATGTCCATGAAGCAAAGAAATGCTGTTTTTTCTCTTTCTCCACCTCAGGTCTATTCCTTACAGCCAAAGAATGTCCAGAAATTAAAGCCACTGTCAGTCTTTGTACAAACAAGTAGTGATGAATTCAAATATTGCAACCCAAATTCCAATAACAACGAGGAAGCTACAGTGAGCCAAATACCCTTAGTCCAATACTTATCTGGAACTGACTGAAAGTCAAATGAATTGATAATAAGCATTCTTCAACATTACAATCTATACAAGCATTAATTGCTCTGCCTCAGCTTGCATGTTTTCCTGAAAAAGTATGTTTCTTTGCTGCAAGTGTCCTTGTCTATAAAAGAGAAATAAAATTTTTGAATGTTCTTTTTAAAAATTTAAGACCTTTTAGTCTTTTTTATGTTACCTAAGAAATAAAAGCTTCTATTACACTGCCTAATTTATTCATGCCACACTGCTTTTCACATATGGATTAATGTTAACTTTTAGAGAAAGTTGTAAGCCTGTGTAGCTAAGCATAAAGCATCTGATTTAAATGAATGCCATTTTTATCAATGAATTTTAGTGAAAAAGCATAGGGCTCTGGGCTATAAAGCCTGAATGAATCCTCATGTGCAGAGATTTCATTCTAAGTAAAATGCTGGCCTTTTCCAACTGACCATAAAAGTTTGAATTAATGCAAATACATGCTAAAGTTGCCAGGTTCCCCACTGTGGTAGTTCATGTTCACTAGAAACATGACTTCAGAGAAGAAATTCACACATTTCTGCAGCACAGTCCAAGAGCAAATGCACCACAAAGCCTCTCTTCAGTCACCTTGGAATACACGTTTCTCTTGGGTTTAATTCATTAAAAATATCTGGCATTATCAGAACATACTGCTATTTTTAAAGTCAGTATTTCAGCAGAAACCTCCACTTGTTCTGCTAGAATATATACTTATTTTTAAACCTAAGGAGGCGGGGTACTGCAAGACAGGGGACATGGAAATTTCTGCATGTCGTGTCTGGTTCTGAAATCACTTCCTTCACAAAATCATTCAGCTTTACCAGGTCTTTGGAACTCAGGGTTGGGTACTTTGGTACCATGTTGCCAGAGCCAGAGCATCAGCATGTGCCTGGGCTGGTCACCATTCCAGCTGCAGACCCACTGCACTGAGAGATGGGCTCACTCCTGGAGCTCCTTGTGCCAATTAACAGGTCTAAATAACGAGTTAAGAGTAACAAATAAACACTTTAATAAATATAGGTAATGTCTCTGTTTTGGTAACAAGGCTCCCGAAACAGCCATCTTCAGCTGGCTGAAGTCATATAGACAGATATCTTCATCTGGAAATACTGTTTTAAAAGAATCTCACAATTACAGTCACAAGAACAAGGACTACTCTCTGCAGCATAAGCAGGAAAACGTGTTCACTGAACTTCATGGCACAAATCTTAATTGACTTTGCCAGTCAGACACACACGAATCTTTTACAGAAGGACAAGAAGAGATGTTTAGCAGGGGAGAAAACATCTGAGAAAAAGTTTTTAAAATTCTGAGAAAAAAAAAAATTAATTTGCCATTGTGTTTGAAGTGCAGTTGGAACTGTACTAAAGTAAAATAAAATCCAAATTCTGTGAACTTGGGAAGTTTTAGAGTGAAAACCCATTTCCATTTTCACAAAATGTCAGACTGTCCAGTGAATGAAAAACTGATCTGGTGTTACTGAGTGAAAACAAAATAACAATATCTTCTATTATGAAATTCCGAGGATAAAAAAAAATCGGAAAAAAAAAAATGTGATTCTTTTAACTTTTTACTACAGATATGTTACTTCTGAACTATCATATAAGTATTATCTTTTTATAGCATTCATTTTTAGAGTTCATAAAAGTTGCCTCTTTCTCCTGCACAGCATTCAGTGATGAACAAACAGCTGAATTTCCACACAGAGCAGGTAAAGAGTTGCCACCTGCATACAGTAACCTGACACATAGAGAAGATTAATGGGTTTTGCTGACAGCAGAAGGGAATTTGGAAAACCTTTGGCTTTGACATCACAACTCCTAACTTGCAGGAGAATTCTTCACTGATGTAAGTAGTCTTATCTACCTCAGCTCTTCTGTAATGATTTGCTGAGCCCCTGCCACAGAGGTAACCTTTACACAATAATCAGGACTTCAAGGCAAATCACCCTCAGCATCTCGTTTACAGGAACTAGTTCTTCCTACTGCACTGTCTTTTTTACTTCTACCTCTCCAATTCTCTCCCCCAACCCTTTCCTGGGGAGTGACCAAGTAGCTGTGTGGCAGTGCTTCGTTATCAGCTGGGGTTAAACCACGACATGCACCAAGAGAGACTTATCTCCACTCAGACTGATCTGCTTCTTTTCAAATACCCCAGAGCACCTGCCTTCACTTTCTACCCTGCAAATACCCATTTTCCAAGCCAGCTACCCTGATGAAAATCAGCACAGGTCCTTCTGCCAGGGTGAGACTTAGAGGAGCTTACAATTTTCTAAAGGAAACAGCATCAAATATTTTCCTCTGCCCTTGCCTGGTCTCACAGCTGTATCCCCATCAGTATCAACAACCCACAAACCCCATCATTTAGAGTTGGTTTCACCTCTGGTCTGGCAAGTGATGATCAAGGAGATTTTCCCAGACAGCCTAGGAGAGCTTT
>NW_008632798.1:3050-8232 GCF_000691845.1 Merops nubicus | reverse complement strand
TTGTTTTATTTTCTCTTTCCCATCCCACCAGATGAGAGCAGGAGTGAGTGAGTGGCTGCGTGGTTGCTTTTTTGCTGTCTGGTTGAGCTTAAGCCACAACACTAACACAGACTCTTTTGAAGGAAGAGGTGGATACAGCCATTATATTGAACCATAAGTGCTCTTGTCACTACAGTTGTATTCGGACATTCTCCTGGGCTTCAAAATTCATAAAATCTCTCTGGTTCTCCAAGATTCACAGACTGGCACTCAGCTGCAAGCCCACAGAAAATATTGGCATGATGTTATTATCTCTGTAATGCTCTGATTAAATAATCTTTTTATTTAACTGGGGGTGTCTTATGTCTGTGGCAGCACTAGGTCAGCTTACTTCACGGACTCTAAGTTACAGTAAAGATGGCTGCATATGCATTGATACATTTACAAACTGAGAAGTACTAAGACTGTTTACAGATTCTTAGCTACTATTTAAGCTAAGAAATCTTACTTAGTAACAAATGTTTTAAGTACAATCTCCATCATTTAAACAGTAAAATTTTAAGTCTTCCTAATTTCAGGAGACATCTGGCATGCATTTTGCTGCTAATTTAGTCAAACAAAATTCATCTAGCCTCCTGGCTACCTAAGCATTTCTTCAATTCCTTACGGGCATGGAAGGACAGTGTTCCCTACAGAAATCTTGCACCAAGCCTGATTTAGTTTTACTTTAAATATTTTTTCATTTTAAAGTATTTTAGAAGTTTAGTCATTATTTTAATTATAAAAGGGCCATAGCAAATTTCTGTTACTGTTTTGATTACTTTAACATGAATAAATGTTAACGGTCAACTGAAATACATTCCAGTAAACTCACAGTGGAATTCATTGAAATTACTTTTTCTGTGTCTTCTATCGTGTTTGAAATTTTGTCAGACTAGAATGTTCCAGGGAT
Organism: Merops nubicus; assembly: GCF_000691845.1. NCBI lineage: Eukaryota > Metazoa > Chordata > Aves > Coraciiformes > Meropidae > Merops > Merops nubicus. The sequence goes on along the minus strand of NW_008632798.1, from coordinate 7,301 downwards.
ATGTTTTAATCTCTATACAATACGTTTTTCAGTAGAGCAATGTTCTGCCAGTCCTACTAGTAACAGAGATTGTTCTTGTATCTCATATCCTCATTCCAGAAATTATTAACATCTTTTAGCTAGGACTTCTGAAAACATTTCCCAGTCCCTAAAGACACTTGCACAGAAGTGTTTTATCTGGGGTTAAGAAAAGTAATTTTCATGACTGCTACAAACCACAGGTGCTTGACTTTAGTGACTAATGAGGAAATCACAGTTTTCTGACCACTACTGTTATCTCTTAATTTTTAGCTCCTAAAACTTCTTACTTTTTTACAATATCTGTAGAGATTACCTACAGATTCTAAAAGCTGTTCCTTTGATTAAATTAGTTGCAATCAAGTTTAGTGCCTTCTGTGCTACAAACTTTTTTCTAAATGTTTTTTGATGTGTTTCTTAAGAGAATTATTTTTAAAAAAAAATAAAAAATAAAGCTTCATTATTATCTTCAGCCTGGGCTCTAGGGTCTCAGAATTAGCAATCAGAATTTATGAACCGTGCCATTCAGATGCAAGTTCCTTCTGGGTTTAGAACAAAACCACAATTAAATGGAAACTCTTTCATTATTTTGCAGCTAGAGAGTCACAAGAAATATGAGTATGTATCCTCTGTTGCCCAGAAACTTACTGACAGAATTTGATAAATAAGGTGAGCTGTTCTGTCTGCACTTAAACCACCCAGAGATAGCTGATGGGTGCATTTTTATAAGTTATGATGTACTATTATTCTGACACTTTGGATAAGGTGTTTCAGAAAGTGGAAGAAATAAGTGCTGTAGAATTTTCATTACAATTACAGCACAAAATTCTGTAATATCCTTCTTTCTAGCACAAATTGCCATTATATAGAAATGAAAGTCTGTAATTTCCCTTAAAGACAAGATCAGTGCTCCTTTAACCTACAACCCTGTTCTCATCCCAATACAACAGATTAAAACAGTCTATGGAAATTTTCTTGTCAGCTGTTCTGGAGTTGAAGTATTCTTTTTTCCAAACTTTCAGTTCAGTTCTTACAGAAAGCCTAATGCAAAACCAAAAGAGGTCTACAAACTTTATCATGTAAAAGAACTACACCTTGACTGGAACTGAACTTCAAGTTCACTAGTTTCTACACTAATTGTATACTAATTTCTACACTAATTTTTTCCATCCACATAGTTCCCTATCAGCACAATCAAACATCTCCATCTCCAAAGTTAGCAACTGCCAAGCAGGATTTCTCTCACATAGCTAGTCTCAAATCTATTTTAAGGCACTTGAACTAAATCTGGGGTTAGTTCATCACTTAATCAGAGTTAGGTTCATTTTTTACATGAAAGTTCTTATAGCTTCCTAAGGTTTTTTTTAGTTTTCAAGGTATACCTGACACCTCAAGACAATTACATTCTGCAAGGTTAATGACACCAACCCTACTTATATGAAGAAAACATCTTCCATCAAACTACATAACATTTTCCTTCTCACACAAGTCTGAGAAAGGATTTACCCAGCAGGAAAAGGAATAACATTAATTAATTAAACAACCACATCAACAGTGAAGGTGGGGACAGGGTTTGCCTTGTTATATATAAAAATGTTCTAACAATAACTGTACTAACAGTTCTCACTAACCAGTTTGACAGTTTTTATTTTTAAAGCAAAGACTCTTGTTTTCTTTATTAAATAAGCATTTACAAGCCCTATCTTCAGGGTAATATAATTGACTGTCTTCTTTCAAATCCTGTGCCTATAGTCCGTTGGTCTGAAAGGTTTTTGAAGCTGCCAACAGTCTTACACAAATAAAGGACCAATTTCCTCTTCCCAAAGAAACAAAAATTAAATACAGGTTTGTGATATGTGGTTTCAAGAATTAATGGAGAAAAGTAGTACAGTTTCTCACAGTGCAACAAGTAAGAAGAAGGAAACTTCTACAAGATAAAAGTAAAGAGAGAAAAAAAGTTCACATTACATTCTGGAGGTCAAGCTGAATGTCAAATTTGGAGTCCAAAACAGGAGTTGTCCAAATTGCTGATATAGTTGCAGAGATTTCTATGGAAAATTCTGTTGTTTTGATCTTTCCCATACAACTCTGAATCATGCTTAGCTTGTTTTTAACACTCAAAAACCTGATGTGCAATTTTAGAAATTATGAAACTGAAAGGGAACAGAAGGGACTGTTTGGGTGCTCATTCAAAACCTTTTTATGTTATTGATTCGTGGTCCAGTTCAAACATCAGCCAAAATAACCTGAATCTCTTGATGCTGCCTAAGAACCAACGGAAATTTTTCATACAGGTGGATTTTACAAAGGTAAAATTACCCATGTTCAGCCATGACCTTTTCAAAATACTTTTGCAAAAAGAGGAGGTTGGACAGACGCTGATAAGTAATAGGTTTCTGGGGGTTTTGTTTCAGGGGTTTTTTTGTTTGTTTTCTGATTAATAGCTTTTTAGCATAGGAATAATTGCTACTTCAGAACTCTGACAGAGAATTTGCCTGCTCCAGGTGTCAGTTGTAATAATATATAGCATTTAGAATCCCATACTCCTCTAAGGATAAAAGAGAAATGGAAGGACAGAGGTAAAAATGCTTGACAGAGGAATGAGTTGGAACAGTCACCTCATGATACTTAACTTGCATGACATCAGAAAAATATAAAGCTGAATCCAGTAGACAAGAAATAATACTGTACATTGATCAGCTTTCAAGTAAGCAGTTTTAAGCATATGTCCTGTTGTACTTCTAAGCACATTTCTTATCCTTACTGAAAAGCTGCCTTTTGCATATTCCTTGTACACTAGAAATACTAAAACAAGGCATTTTGCATTTCAGAATATGTGGACCTACATTTTTCCTTAAAGACCACTTTAAGTGCTGTGCCTTACTTATGCTGTAGAAAAAGACAGAACCACTGTTTATCTAAAACCAAAGCCACAATGGAGCTCTTTTCTTCTGCCTCCTTCTCTTTCATATTCTCTCAGAAGCAGGAAAGAAAGGAACTCCCAAACTGCACTCTTCCTGAAAGTAAATGGAAAGATCCCCCATAACCTTTGATGGTAATTCTCCAATAGCATTGCCTAAGCAATAAGTTAAATGATTCAAAACATTTGTGGCAACAACACATCACATTAGTCTTCACAGTCAAATCTATACATGTTTTGAAAGTAGTCTTGTAGTTTAAGGACATGTGGCAAAGTTGTGATCTTTATAATCACAGTCTCAGTACAAGGGTAAGCAGGGGGGGGGGGGGGGTTGGAAGTTAAAAAGGTGATTACCTTTTTATTTTAAAGCTTTCAATTTCTTTAAAAAGTAAATTATTTCCCTTGATCCAGTTCTCAAACTCTCCCCAGTTCCATCAAAATTCCCTGGACAAATATGTGCTTCCTTACTCCTCTGTTAGAGCCCTTAATCCAGCCAGTCCAACTCATCAACTCCTTGAGGGAAGTGAGATGTAGGAGGAAAAAAGAGAGGTGGGACAAGAAAAAGGAAAGCAAGAAGGCATGAAGACTCTCCTGGCAGTAGACAGAAACCACTGCAGTCTACACCAGAACGTCTCACATAGCTGAAGAAACACATACATAATCAGCTTGCTTATTTAAAAAAAAAAAAAAAATAAAAATTATTGGTTTTGAAACCAATACTTAAAAAATTATCTGTCAAACCTATTCCAAAGCAAAGGTATGGAAAGCTTAGCTGTGTGGTATGAAATTATTTCTGCCTTTTAGGCATAATAGGATACACACTATAACTGCAAGATAATACATTATTTATCGAAGAGTATAAAATACACTTCTTTCTACTACAATCTTAAATAGCCTATATTTTCCTCTGGGGTTTTAATGCACCTATCATGCAGTACTAAATACTACTCTCTGTATTCTGGACTTTGGGACCATTACAGTAATTTAGACTAAAGGTACACTGTAAATGATTCTTACACAACACAGAGCAGAGTAAACATATCAGGAGTAGTAGTGGCAATGTTTTGACACATGCATGGTTTTTAGGCTTATATTAACTGCAAGTTTATTAACTACCTCAGCACATCTATTGAACTAAAGAAATGTTGTACTGCCTGGTGATAAGGAATTGTTTGTTCAGACTACACACTGTATTAGTAGATTATATAGAAAAGCAAGTTTATCACAGAGACAAATTCTGTCTTCTAGTGAAATTCGTTTAACGAAGGAAAGGAGAAAGGCAACCAATGACCATCCTGATTCTTAAACTCCCC
>NW_008632798.1:0-3025 GCF_000691845.1 Merops nubicus | reverse complement strand
CCCCCAGGTTAGACCTGCCTTTAATGTTAAATAAGAGCCTGTGGCTACCTAGGGTAAGATTTGTCACACTACTAATCATCTAAAACTTCAGTGTCTAGTCCACATCCATCATCTAGGCTCTAGTAAATGAAGAAAAAGAACCCTCCTCAGCAGACAATTTACCCAGTTTTAAAATGGGTTTCTGAAAGAGATGAGATAAAGTACCCTCAGAGGGAAGCTAACTTACTCCATGGACTGAAGAGGGAGTTGAGACAACTTCCTCTGCTAAGAAGCCCTGTTTTCAGCCTGACTCAGATGAGACTAATACCATTGTAAATGACCAGCTGGCACTTGTCTTCCTGTAATAAACTCGGGAGGGCCACCTGCAACAGCTACCCCAACCCATACCACAGAGCTTCCAGCCAGGCAGCTGGCATTGCACTTCTATCTCTGCACAAATTAAGCAGCACTACTTATGAAAAAGGTCGCTCCGCCACTACAGTTGCATATCTGAAAAGTAATTCTACTGAAATCTGCTGAGTGATATTGCAGTGCTAACAATGTCAGAAAAGAATTCAAATAGTAATTATGCAAAACAAATGTAGATAAATGCTCCATAAGTGTGTCCTGTCTGATCAAACCATCACACATGATATGTCTTCAGTACAAAAATCCATACAGTTCTTAAACAGTCTCAGTCTCCACAAAATATATGCATTGAATATCACACACCTTATACATACATATCTTACACTTTGTGAAAATATTGTAGTGTCTGCTTTCACTATCCACAATATAAACTTTTTAGTTGTGACAAAATGTTCTCAAATACCTCCTCTCCTTCAAAGGTTATAGTTTTTCTTATAACTCTTTTTTTTCTCTTTGATGTGTACTGTTTTAAAGCATTCTTCCCCTTCACAAGTCCAAAGACTCTCAGGGTCAGATTGAGACCCACATGTTGTCATTGAGGAACATATGGTGCAAGGTGTTCAATAACGGTGTGAATGGGTGTACCCTGTCTCAAAATCTACAAGGTCTGTATTCTCTGTGAAGTTTTCTTTCAGGTGGGCTACCCAACTCTTTTTTTTAAATTTTTTCCCTTTTTCTCAGTTTTTCATATAACTTTAAACATGACCACAGTATTGTATCTTACTCACTCTTTTTCTCAGCAGCCAGACACTCCAAGTGAATTTCTACTCAGTACAATTTTTTTCTTAAGTGCTCCACCTGTAAATTAACAAAGTGCTCCTGGCATTTGCCATTGACAACTCATGGTTAATTATTCCAGTATGGCCAGCCGTGTTATTCTAATAATGTCCACCACTAGCTAACCATGGTGTTACATACTATCATTTCTATGTGACGTACCTTCATTTCTTATGAACTCCCACTTACAACCACTTGCAAATGCCACTTGCAGTATATTCAGAAAGATCTCTATTTATAAAAATTCTAGTGCAAAAGGCAACTTAGAGCTTAAAAACTGTATAAACTAGTAGATTGTAAGATTGTTTATGCAAGAAAAGAGTTTAAAAATTGTTCAGTTCAAGAATGTCAAAGCACTTATTTCTCACACATGTTCTCTCAGTATTGGCATTATTCACACGCTTTATGATCCTGGAAGCCAAATATCTCTGCTGTCCTTTGAAATCGTGATCCTTGTCTCTACCATTGTCTCTAAACAACTCTTCACATGTCCAGATTTACGCAATCTACAGAGGGTGTTGAGGGAAACAGAGGCTGGCTGGGGAACTGTTTAGATATATGCTTGAGTTTTGAACTTATTTTAGCATCAGGTTAAGGGCCACCACTGTGGCTTTCACCAACGTGCAGAAACATTGATTGAGTCCCCAGATACTTTTGCCATACTTGGAATCCGAAACTGAATGGTCTTGTAAACTAGTTATCAAGAGAGATTTAATTTCATTGTAGCTAGTGAGTTTCCTGACTGATCATCATGGACCAGATAAACAGTAACATGTAAAAAAGAGGATAACTTCTGTAAATGTGTATGAAAATTCTAGACAGCATTCTAAGCTTAAGACAGTTGAAAGAGGTTACTAAAATAACATTTAGCATTCTGTTGACCCAATCCGATTCTGATATTTATTTAAAATATCTGCTTAGGAAAGCAGATCACCATAGCCTTATAAATAGATCTCATGTTACACAACTCTTATTTGACAGAAGGCAGCAAATAAGGCTAGATCAGTTCATGTTACACAACTCTTATTTGACAGAAGGCAGCAAATAAGGCTAGATCAGTTCAAAACACACAACTCTCATTTGACAGAAGGCAGCAAATAAGGCTAGATCAGTTCATGTTACACAACTCTTATTTGACAGAAGGCAGCAAATAAGGCTAGATCAGTTCATGTTCCTTGCCCAGCGCATATGGGATCAAAAGAACAAAAGTAATGAATCCCTACACACTGTACCTGGCTGTTTAGCTTTCTCCAATAACTCATCACCACCAACACAGGAAAGGTAGATTCTCTGGTAAGACACTGTACGAAGTGGTGAAAAAGGCCAGCCTTGCTTTGTAACCCGCGCCACATTCTATTTCTGCATGTTATGCAGGGAGGAAGGGGTATCTTGCAACCAGCTCACTTGGAAAATGCTCTCCTTTTGGGGTAAGGGAAGAAATTTTTTGCTGTCTTGGTCTGAATTATTCCCTGTCAGTTTTCCAGTTTGATATGTTGACACTGTTGTAACACATGGATTTGGATAAAGGTGCAAGAACAATCCTACTGTTGTTTTGCAATTTTATAGTGTAGGGTAAAAATGAAATTGAGAAACACAGGTATCATAATAACACATAACACAGATATTATAAGCAGGGGGTACTGATCAACAAGCAGCTGAATATGAGCCAGCAGTGTGTCCAGGTGGCCAAGAAGGCCAACAGCATCCTGACTTCTATTAGAAATAGTATGGTAAGCAAGACCAGGGAGATGATTGACTCTCTGTACTAGGCATTGGTGAGGCCACAACTCGAGTTCTGTGTTCAGCTGTGGGCACACAAGAAAGACACTGAGGTGCTGGA
>NW_008632797.1:24789-25015 GCF_000691845.1 Merops nubicus | reverse complement strand
AGAGCCCTGACAAACTGGTAAAGCACTGACAAAAGATGTGTTGTCAACCCAGCAATCCATGAGAAACATGAATCACGGCAACGTGTTGGGACCTTGCCCACGTCTGCCAAGTGCTTCTCAACACTATTCAGTGCCCTCAGAGGGAAGAGGAGGTCTCTGAACCTGAAAACAGTCCAGCAGATGCTGCAGCTGACCCGCAAAACCAACCTGTGCCTGTATCCGTTGC
>NW_008632797.1:24118-24608 GCF_000691845.1 Merops nubicus | reverse complement strand
GCTGGGGCGGGGCGGGGCTTGGTTCCCCCGGAGCGGGGTGGGAGCGGCAGCCAGCCCAGCCGGGGGTCACTGGCTGCCAGGCTGACCCCGTGCCCAGGCAGGAGGGCTGGGCTGGGCACGGGGCTGGGGCCAGGTGGTCTGGGGGGGTGTCCCGGGATTTGCAGTGCCTGGCGATCCAGGGGCATGGGCCGTTTTGGGGGCCAGAGGTTCCTGGGACTGGGCAAGCCAGGGTCAGGGGTGGTTTCCAGGCCAGGGATTTTCGGGTCCAGCACGTGCCATCTGGAGCCCCTGTGGTGATCTTTGTCTTTCTACCCTTTGTTATATATTATTATGCCTATTGTTAGTGCTGTTGTTTAGTGTTCCTTCTGGGATGCTGTGTTAAATTCTCCTTATCTCAGCTCCCAGGGTTTTGTATTTTGATTCCTTTTCTCCGTCCTGTTGGGGGTTATTAAATGGCCACACAGTGCCTGGCTCCCACCTGGGGCTAAAC
>NW_008632797.1:4453-23728 GCF_000691845.1 Merops nubicus | reverse complement strand
CACCCAAGGTCCACCCCCCCCTCCCTCCCTGCCAGTGGTCCCAGCTTTTATCCCCAAGCAGACACCTGACCTTTGTCAACTCAGTGCAGGACCCCTGGGGCTCATTTCCCTTGTGGCTCTCCCTGCAGGGCCGGCTGCACCTGGGGGGAAGCTATAAGGCAAACTCACCACCTCTGTATGAAGGGCTGTGGGAATCACCCATATGCCAACCTTAATTCAGGGGCTCGGGGTTCAGACCCCAGCATTTCACCACAAGTAGAAATGTGTATAATTGATCTACTTTTTTGTTTGAAACAAGTAACAAGCAGGAAGGAAGCTATTGGGGCCTACTGTTTTAATTTGTCTAGTGTTAACTAGTGTCTGTAGGGAATGTTACCTGCAGCATGTTCAAGTGATACTTAAACATGCCATTGGAACATGCAAACCATTATTTGTACAGATTTTTTTCTTCAAACACAATCTTAATTTATGTTTCTGTAAAAATTGCATGATTCCTGGTCATAATTAGGTGACAGACATGGTCATTGTTTCCTACTAGCAATTGTAATGAGCTTGCAAAAACTGTATAATGAGCACTTACCTGCTACAGTGGGATGCTTCACTATAACTTGCTTGCTGTCCATAATTGGGAGGAGCTGATTTCCTTGCCTTCTAATAAAATGATGTAAAAAATATTTACTATTTAGTTATCAAACAATGTAACTTCTATACATTTCTTATCAACTTGAGTAAACTGCCACACTAATACTATACTATGCTCTAGGAGGATCAAGCTTGTGCTACTTGCCTTATCTTGGCCTGTTCTAACGCTGCATGTGACAGAGAAGTGTCTGCCTGGGCTACTCGAGCATTCTTCAGGTAAGTTTCAGTTCTTTAATTTTTTTCTGAATATTATGTTCAGGATCAAATAATTGTACAGGCTCTTTAACCTGATGCCATGATTGAGCATTGTCTTCAAATAAGCTTAGACTGTTAAACCTGATGGAATATACTTTTATACTGATTCAGGGCTCATCAACAAAGGCAACTTCCTGTAATAGTGATTCCCCCTCTTGGATGCCTGTATTCCATGTGTGGAGGAGGCTGTTAGCTAATGTAGTTTAATCTGATGGAACTCTACTTACCTATACTTCACAGTATCCCAGTTCATTGAAGTGCAATGCACAGTAATATCTTCATTGAGACCAACTTAGCTGGAAGAAGAGCAGACAATATTTTAGAATTTTTGTGGGGTTTTGGAGTTTGTTTCTATTTGGTTGGTTTGGTATTTTTTTCTTAACATATGGTAGTTATTTATGCTGTTCACCACTGCACCAAGGAAATCAGGATTCAAACAGACTTACCCTGTTCAGGTCCCAATGACTCATGGTTATGGATGCTGATTTTTAGTTTATTTATTTATTTAAAATGGATTTGGTTTGGATTTTTTTGCACAACTGACTGAAGAAGTATGGGCTTCTACTCTGGAGGACTGACTTGTCATCTGTGTATCTTAAGTACTGCATATCCCTAGTATTGGGGAAGATGTGTATATTTTGATTAGCTGCCTTAAGTTGATATACTGTGGGTCTCTTGGCTGTCCTCACAGAACATGCAGGCTGGAAGGAAAAAAAAGGACTGGGTAATATACAGCGATTGAGAGTGATGACAACATGTGCAGCTTTGACTGTATGCTTGCACTAGTGTTTGAGTGTTACATTCCCAAAATCTTGCTTGTTTTCAGAAGTTGTGGAGGTGTTAGTTCAAGTCAGCTATTCTCAATAGGCTGTGAATAGTTGCTCTTTGACAAGCTCAATTACATTAGAAGATCTGAGAGGCAATGTGGATAACTCCAGAGAGATAGCAGTGTAGGGGAGAGGTAGATAGAAATTACTTGGGGAGAATGGAAGGATAAGCATGGGTCATCTCAGCTTCGTCCTTCTTTCCACTTTCCTGCAGAGGCAAATATTTAAAAGATACTAAAGCATAAGCCTGATTTTGAGAACAGGTAAATTACGCCTTAAAGCCTGGTCACACAAAGCTTAAAACATCCACAAAGAAAACCCTTAGTTATTCATCTAACTTATGTTTGCAGTTGAATGTGTTAATGCTTTTCATGTAACATTGCAACAAAAGGAGTGAGCAGAGCCAGAAACCAAGTTATCAGTCTAATTCCAACCATACTATAATAATTGCTGGGGAAAGGCATCATTACATACATCATCCTCTTTCTGCCTGGATCTTGCCCTGCCGTTGCTGGTAACTTTGCTTGTAGCTGTGAGTCAGGGAGTCCTTCCAATAACTGGAATCCCTACACAGTAAGTCTACTGTGTGAATAAGCTTCCCCCAACTCCCCTTTGAGCAGAGTCAGCTCTTAGGTGATTAACTTGGAGGCGGGACAAGATGTTAATGTGGAAGGTGGGGAACCTGGTGGTGATCTCCTCATCGGTTCTCACCTAGGGCTGGCCAGACCCTGCGTGAAAACCAATCAGGAGGGTCTTTCTTGCCTGGTTGTGGACATCATCCCTCCTTCAGGGCTGGGGGTTTAAACCCCAGCATTTCACATGTATTCAATTATTCTTTTCTTCTGCCAAAAGTATCATACAGCCACAAATATTTCTGAAAAGTAATATTATTTATTTTATTCTCTATTTTAAAAGAACACCAAAAATTGCTGTTAATTCTCAAGGACATGGAGATTAAATGGACTATGTATGAAGTGTGAGGAATTCTTCTCTTTGTATGTAAACTTTAGGTATGGTGGAGAAGCACAAATGAGATTTCCGTCTGCTCTGCCTCCTCCAGTCAACGTTGGTCCTGTTTCCAGTTCTCCTGTTTCTGGCAGTAAGTAGCAAGTGGTTCCTGGTTTTGGATATTTTTCTTTCATTAAATATGTTATATTTTGTTTTCTCACAAGTGTTCGTGGTTTTTTTGTCCGAAATAGTCCTTGATTCTCCACTCACTGGATAATTAATTACAGAGTTTTCCCCATTTCTCTTCAGTGATTTTTTGGTGTAGTGAGATGGTGATGTGATTCAAACTGTCTGGATACAGCATATAACCTGTTAAGATTATTGGCAGAAGGTATATATTTCTGGCTGCCAGAGGCACTTCAGCAGCCAGAGAACAACTGATCAATACTATAGTTCAAACATTACAAAGGTTATTTGGTTGTTGTGTGGCTACAGCAGAATATCTTACAGTGTTACTGTCATACCTCTGCAAATACTGCTTATGAGAAGAAAATTAAAATTTTGATCAAGAAGTTGGTTAGTCACTTGGAGTGATTTCTCCATATAAAAAGTCTATTTCAACATTTGCTTTCTGCTTAGGTCCTCAGCACCACCTACAAATGAGAATAGTGTCTATTCTTTCTCCTCAGAACTTTGATGCTTATTGGAGAGGATGCCTTTCTGTATGATTCAGATTCACTAAAATTTCAACAGTTGCCTCAGGAAGTTGTCCCGTAACATTGTTACTCATTTCTGGATGTTAAGGGCTTTTAAAAAGGAAATTAATAATGATGAATTTGGAACTCTTGAGTTATTTACTTTTTAATCAGGAACTCATTGATTTCCAAGATCATTTACCATTACCTGACATATGGCATTCAACTTTACACATCAGACTTGGGGTAAAAAATTATTGCCTAGAATGCAAAAAAATTCCATTTCAGTACCATTTTTGACATACATCAAAATTTGTAAGTGTTGGAGAAAGGCATGCTGAACTGTGATGAAGTTTTGGAAAAACAGTTGACCCTCTTTTTCAGAATATTTATCTAGTATTGGAACACTTAAAAAGAATGGCTATTTTTCATGCATCAGTGGGATCACTTTCCAAGCCTTATGGTGTGGAAGAATAGCCATTGCAGGCAGGAGCTGAGACAAGACGTAAGATGTAAAATTAAACCTGAGTTGGAGAGTACAGCAGCTATGGAAGGACAGGTGCTAGAAGCAGAGTGGCAATTAAAGTAAGGTGTGGGTGAAATGACAGGAAACTGTACGCAAGACTCCTTTTAGAAGTAGATGTTTTTTTTTCCCCAAGTCTGAATGTTTGGATATTCTTACGATTTGCTGTCTTACATACCTCTTTGAAACCTTATACCAAACCATGCATTTCCATTTTGCTTCAGTGACAAGTCCAGGTGGAAGATGGCACCATTCTTCTGCTACTTCTTACTCCATTTGCTCAAAGGGTAGAGAACTGTCATGTGAAATTAAGATTTTGGTATTGTGGATGTCCCGCATGGTGGGTCAGACAGTGGTGACAGAAATTGATTAGAACACCTTTAAAATTTGCATATGAGACCATATTACAGTAACCTTAGCATTAAGAGGTCAGGCACCTTTAATTTAGTTGCCCCTGTTTCTCACTGTTAGAAGTCTAGTCATGCATTTGCATGCCGCTTTTCTTCAAGTTTGTGCTTTGCTTGGCACACAGGAGAATGTGCTCTGAGAATGCGTCGGCACCGTTAAGTGAGGACTTTATCTTTTGGGCTATTGTGTGTGGCCAGATCAAGAGAACTGTAGTGAAGAATAAGGCAAGAGGGACTGACTTTTTGATAAAAGCCAAATTTTCAGAGTGTCAGTGTTCTTGTCCTTTCTGTGATAAATCATCCTACAGGCTAATGGTATGTGGACAATTTTGTAGATGACCACACATGTTCCTCTTATTTTGGGGTCTTAAATTAGGTATCCAGACTTAATTTGCAGAAAGTTGACTATTCACAGCTGAATCTGAGGCAATGGACAGTCTCAAACTGAATGTTCCAAGTTAAGTGTTCCCGCAGTGTTTGTCCAACTTCCCTATGCAAAAATTAAGAGTAATAACACCAGTTTCTTTCAGTTCAGTACTTTGAAGGTAAAATTTATATTCTTTGAAAATATCTAAATGAAAGTGAATGCTTTGAGAATAGATGCCCATAGCCACAGTGGGAGCAGTCAGAAAGGGAAGAACAAGAAAAAGTATATGGCCAGTATTATTCAGTGCAGGGAACAGGTGGTGTGCAATAAATAACACATGAATGCTGAAAAAAAAATGCTTAATATCTGTTTTTAAAAGAAGTGTATCCATTTGGTTCACTTATAGAATCTTGGGTTTTTAAGGAATGAGTGTAATTCGGTATTTATTACTAAAAGTTGCTGGAATGGCTCTGCTTTAAAGTACCTGATTTAACAACTTCATTGCTTTTGCACAGGGATTTCATGGGTTATATTTTGGTTGGTGATATTTTTTTGAACTTGTTTAACGAACTTACCTTTATTTCTTTTCCCTTTTAGGTTCCTCCTTGGTTGCTGATAGTTCATATCCTAGTCCTACCTTTTTGGCAACACCTGGGCAAGGTAACACCTTCTTTTCCTTTGCTGGAGAAATGGAAGATTGTTTTTATTTCCAATTAGATTTCTTTATTTGCATTGAAATGAGTAAACTTTACCTACTTTTACCCTAGGTTTACAACCTCCTACTATGTCAACTCCCCTATTTGCTGCTGGGAATTCCACCTCTCACCCTGGCGCACCTGTTAGCGGAATGATGGGTCCTGAAATAGTATTTTCTGGAAGACACAATGGCATATGTATATACTTTGCTCGGATTATCGGGTGAGGTGTTTGTGTAAAAGTGTGTTCTGTTGCTCATTTAATGGTTTTTATTTCCCCTAGTATTTTTAGGTCGTGAATTCTATCTTGATAGCATTTAAATTTGAAGTTAGTAAAGTATATATTTGTGTTACATTTATGAAGAATGTGTTGATTAACACTTTCTCTTTACAGCTGTTAATACAATTAGTGAATGGCTAGGACAGGCAAGTTGCTTAGACATTGATATCCTGCAATCAACATTTTGTGCACAACTCTGAAAAGCACAGATTTATTTTTTAAACCAATGAGCTATATGTTTCAACTCCTGAAGGATGAAGCAGAAATGCAAAAGGACTTAGCATTGCTCAAATCACAGCAATGAAGTAAGCCTAAAGAGGATTCTGTTACTTGCACGTTGAGTCCTGTGTACCCCCCCCCAAGCAAGAACAGAGCTCTTCGTGTGTTAGTCATCTCTCTGCATGCTGGTTGAGAAAGTATAGGCAAACAACTGTCATAATAAAAATTTCTGTATTTACAGGGAGTAATGTTGGCTGATAGTTGAAGTATGTCACAGCATCAAACTTCATTTGATTAAAGTCTTTAAATTTGAAATTTTTATAATTGTTTCTATATTCAGCTGAAAAATGTAAAAATAAATTACTTCGCTTTTAACACACTACTGGTTTGTGTTGCAGAAATATTTGGGATGGCAGTATAGTTGTGGAGAGAGTTTTCAAAAGTGGCAATCGAGAAGTTGTTGCAGTATGTAACATTTTATTGTCTTCTTTAAAGTTCTGTACTATGTCTTAAGCCCTGTTATACTTCTGTTCACAACTGTAAAAAGGGAAAAAAAAAGTTGTTGTCATTTGAATGTTTTATTAAGTACTGCACTCTTAACTGAGGGGTAGTTCTAGGTTTTAAATCCTTTTTTAAGCTACTATTTAAAAAGTTACTTTTTAAGAAACCTAACTGTAATTTGACCTCTGTTGTTAATTGGCAGTGGCCAGTTTTCTCTGTTTAGTGATTGCACTTCCTTCATTTCTGCATACCCTGTCCAGACAAAGCCTAAAAATAAAATGTGTTAGTGGATTAGAATTAACATTACAGTTACGTAATAAAAAAAAATTTCCATCATCTTCTTGACTAACATCTTCATGCTCCAATTTTTGTCCATGGCGCAGATAACAAACTTTTCTAACTGAGGGTGTTAACGGAATCCTGAATGGAGTCAGCAATGCAGACTAGCTGCTACATGTGCTTTCCTCGTCCAGTTATAACTGGGAGGCTCTGGAAGACCTTGGCAGTTATACTTTGAGTCTTAGCAGTGCTCTATCATTGGTTTAGTTCAGAGTTGGAAGTACTAAAACACAGCTTATTTGGTTATCAGAGGGGCAAAGAAAGTAGCATCTTGGATGTTCAGAGGACTAGGGCCTATTCACCTCTGTGCCCCTGTTCAATGACTGTGGTATATTAATGTTGTGTTTTAGTGATAGCACTACTAGTATGCTATTTGTTTGTGCTGTCCTCTTTGTGTTAGTCTTTTTAGTGGCTTTAGCTTAAAATTGTATGTTTTTGGAAAAAGTTTGGAAACTAAGCTTTCTGTAAAATCCACTTTTGCAGGTAGAAAGCAGTGTTCCATCCCATGTGCTGGAATGTGTACTACAAGAACTAAAAGGTTTACAAGAATTTCTGGATAGAAATTCACAGTTTGCCACAGTAGGAGCCCTTGGAAACCCAAGGTATTGTTCATTTTGTTAAATTTACTGGTGGTATGCAGCGTTCAGCTCTGGCAAAACTATACCATGTGTATCTGTGTTGAGTTGTGTATGTTCTCCAGCTTCAACCATTCAGATGATAAAGGTGAGTTGTTAGATTTCGTCTTTAAAGGGTTGACTATTTATAATCATCTTAGCATCTCTTTTTATTTTGAATTTACAGTTTTAGCACACCAGCAAATCTGCAACAGAGGCTCCTGGGTTTCATGCGGCCTGACAGTGGCAGTTCTCAGCAAGTCCAGCAAGAACTCCAGAGGAAATATCACGGTATGTAATCACTTTTGAACAGGAAGTATTGGGGAATGGTGCATTTGGATATTGCCTTTCTCACTTTTCTTGTTAAAATCTCTGAATAAAAATGCCTTGTTTATAAACCAATTTGTCATTATACAATATGGCATACTTGCTAATAGATCTTCAGAAAATGCACTGTAGTTTGGAAACTAACTTTGCTAGTACCTTGCTTTTCCTTCCATACAGTATTGTACTGTTCTGTCAGGAGCAGTGCTTCTGCAGGGATATTGATGTGAAAAAAATCATGTATGTACAACTGTACTAGAGATGAGGTATATAACCAGAATGAAAACTCAAAATTTAGGTAGAGAAAAATTCCAGCCTTCAGGCTTGGCAAGAGACTTCATTTGTTACATGCTTTGGATGGTACCTTTCAGTTTGATACAGAAAGCTTTAATATTGCAACTAATTAAAGCAGTCTGCGAAGGAGAATATCTCTGTGAAGAGAATCTGGGTTTCAGCACAGTAACACCTAGTGGTCTTGAGTCACTGCAAAACACAAATTATATCTCATTTTATTAAGCTAAAATAAAAATACTTGAAACTTAAAGTGCTTTTAAACTTCTCTCTCTCACACAGAGTTACATTTCAGTTCTTTGTGGGTATGTGTCCTATTCTCCCCATTCAGATAATCCTGAAATATAAAACTAGAGGTTTATTGCACATTTACCTTTTTCCTTTTTTTTTTCCTTCCTAACATTCTCCATATTCCATAAGATTATTTCGTCTCCTCATTACTATACGTAGTAGCTGCGCACACGTTTATATTTCCAGAAAAGCAGTTGTTAAGCAACTCATTTGTGAGACAAGCGAGTAGGTTGTCCTATTAAAAAGAAATACTGTAATGCAGGTTGCCTAAGTTACAGTCACTGAAATGCCCACAAAACTTTCTTTAGAATAAGAGGCCTGTCACACGGCCCATCTGAGCTTATGTCCTGCTATAGTGTGGCTTTTTCCCAGGACTTAGACAAGTTGGGAAGTATTGCTGAAGTATATAAAAAATTGAAGATAGTTGTGGTCTGTGTGGGTATAATCCCAAGTTTTAAAATCTGCTTCTTCTGTACTACTCACATTCAGTAGTAAATATAATTTTTTTTCTTTTAAAATCATGAAATAGAATTTGGTAGACATTTAATTTTATTTTTATTTGCATTTGAAAGTCCATAGCCCCTTTTCTGTTGCTAAATAGCGCAGTAAAATTATTACTACCTTATTTCTGAACTGTGAGCACTCAACTGCAACAATTTAAGTGCTAAAATACTTGTATGTTCTACCCATGTAATAAGTACGTCCATCTTATTCGTTCAGTGTATGTAATACATGTTACTAGATATAAATGTCACTGGTTTTTGGAGTAGTTATTCCTTTAAAGATAGTGTAGACAGTGTTGCCCAAAGTTGTCATTGTGTTTCCGCTTTCTAAAAGCAAATACGGGTGATGAAACAAAAAGGGAAACTCTATGGCTTTACTTTTATTTCTTTTGTGTTCATCATAAATATATTTATCATAATTATTTATTAAGAAAACTAAACAGAAAATTAAGATCGATATGTAAATCAAGCACACTCATATGAAGCCATAGTTCTCTTTCAGAAAGTATTCCACCTGTGTTGCACAGTTGGAAGTAAGTGTTAACAGATCGTGTTTGATTCAGGGAGATGTGAACATGGCACTTCCAAAGAGAGCTAGACAGTGTTAAGAATGGAAGAGAGAGGGGAAAAAAAAAATTTAAGGAGGTTGTTATTGTAAAACCTCAAAAATTTACATGCTAAATTGAAACATGTAGAACAGTTACTTACTGGCAATCTCTTTTGCTTTCCAGCTGAAGCACAGTTAACTGAGAAGACCTCACTTCAAGGCATCCAGCAGCTTGTTCACAAAACCTGTCAGGCATTGGCATTATGGAAGTTGCTGTGTGAGCACCAATTCAGTGTAGTTGTAGGTGAGCTTCAGAAGGTACGTTCAAATCATACAATTTTCATTTGTTTGTATTTAACGTATGAATTTATTTGAGAAACGCAGCGAATGTTAAACCACATGTGGATTTTTTTTCAGGTTGCAAGTGTTTATTTTTAAGGTACTGACATGTAGCATTGGCCTCATCATCCAATTTTAGCAAATTGGAACTGTCACTAATGGTTGATTTTAAATTACTTTTATTGACCATCGAGTCTGGTTTTATAAATTACTGTGCGTTATCCTTAACTGCAAAAATGTGCTGAATAGACCAATGTTGTCCAGACAAAAGGAATTAACTTTTGCTTTAGTGTTAGTAAAGGTTTGACAGTGGAGGGCAATAGGGTTGTAGAGTCTCAAACTTTGGTACTATTGTGTAAATAGAGGTCCAGAATCTATCACAGAACAGCTGAGGTTGGAATGGACCTCTGGAGATCTGCTCCTACTGCCAGGGTCAACTAGAGCAGGTTGCCCAGGACTGTGTCCAGTAAGGTTTTTATTACCTACAGCCTCTCTGGGCAACCTGTTCCAGCATTCAACCACCTGTAGAGTAAAATGATTTTTCTCATGCTGAGTTGTGATTTCCTTTGTTTCGACTTTTGGCCATTGTGTCATGTCCTGTCACTGGGCAGTACTCAGAAATCTGGCCCTGCCTTCTTTACACCTTTCCATGAGTATTAGTAAGATCCCATACACTGTTCTTCCTCGCACCCCACCCCTCCCCAGCCTTCTCCAGACTAAACATTCCCAGTTCTTTCTGCTTCTCCTTGTTTGTAAAGAAGGAAACTTGCAGAACTATAGGTGCTACTTCTGTGTACCCATTGCCAATGTTGAATTTGCATCCAGCCCTTGAAGAAGCTATTAGTTTGAATACTAGGCATTCTGTCCTAGTGCTTGATAGGAAAACGGAGTATTTAAGAAGTTGTATTTTCTGACTATAAGAACAACAGTTTTTAAACTTCGTAAACACACAGAAGCTGGAGCTCGTCACACTGCTGTGTTGGGAAATTAGCACAATTTCCAACACTGGCAGCTTTTTGCTTGGTTAGACAAGGAGTTAAATAATTGTTTAACAAATGGAACCTTTTCCTCTGTCTTCAATAGCTGAGTTTCTGTAATAGTATTTTCATGCTGTTGATGATCATCCATAGACACTGCATGAACATTCCTGGCAACTCTGAGCAAATAATCCTAGTAACTTTAAAAATTTTCTAAAAAAAAAAAAAGGCAAGAAACCCACCACCTTCTCAATGTAATTTAATATAAAAAAAATGTGAAGCGCACAGACCTCATGAATTTCCTCCTTTTTAAGCACCTATTTTTTTCATTTGTGACAGTCCACTTTGTTAAGAACTGACATACTCATTTTATAGGCTGTGGATTCTGGCAGTGCTCTGTGAAGGGGAACTGCTAATTCTGTTCTGACTCAGCGAGATCTGAAACACAAGTGGCACATGGCAGTTTTCCTCTGCTGTGCTCACTGAGGGGTGTTCTACTGTCCTCTGGCATCCAAGAGTCTAGTACCTTCTTTCTTGGGGTTTTCTGCATTATTTCCATTTTTCTCTATAACATGTATTTTAAATGATGTATTTGTTTGCTGTGCATTTCAGTCATTGGAGTTTTGTATCATTTTATTTAATGGAAACACTTAACTTGGTAACATTATGATGTTTCAAAACAGAATTAAATATAAACTGCGATAAACTAATAAAGTTCTGTCTGTCTTCAGGAACTTCAAGAACATCTGAAGATTACTGCTTTTAAAGACTTGGTAATTAGAGACAGAGAGTTGACGGGAGCACTCATTGCTTCTCTTATAAACTGTTACATCAGAGATAATGCTGCTGTGGATGGCATCATTGCCCATTTGCAAGACATCTGTCCTCTTCTTTATAGCACTGATGATGCTGTGTGTTCCAAGGTCAGTGCACTTCCAGATTTTACAGCACCAAAACACAAGTTAGAATATATTCAAATGATTTTATTTAGGCAACTTGTAAGTCATTATGCTCAAGGTGATTCAGGAGCACAAGAACTGATGGCAGGTCATGTGCATATCTGTGTCTTGTAGTTCATTAGTGCTGGAAAACATGCAAGCTCTGGTTTGAGGTATTTGCAGTTATTTGTAGTGTTCATAGCATCCCTACTTCCAATGTGATGTCTGACAACACCTGGAGTACTGCATCCAGGTCTGGAGCCCCCATTACAAGAGGGACGTGGACCTGCTGGAGCGTGTCCAGAGAAGGGCCACAAGAATGATCCGAGGGCTGGAGCAGCTCTCCTATGAGGACAGACTGAGAGAGTTGGGGCTGTTCAGTCTGGAGAAGAGAAGGCTCTGAGGTGACCTTATTGTGGCCTTTCTTGTAGGAGGGCCTACAAGAAAGCTGGGGAGGGACTTTTTAGGCTATCGGGTAACAACAAGACTAGGGGGAATGGGGCAAAGCTGGCAGTGGGCAGATTCAGGCTGGACATGAGGAAGAAGTTCTTTACCATAAGAGTGGTGAGACCCTGGAATGGGTTGCCCAGGGAGGTGGTTGAGGCCCCATCCCTGGGGGTCTTTAAGGCCAGGCTGGATGAGGTTCTGGGCAGCCTGATCTAGTGTGAGGTGTCCTTGCTCATGGCAGGGGGGTTGGAACTGGGTGATATTTGTAGTCCCTTCCAGCCCTGACATATTCTGATCTGTTTTAGCAGAGGACTTAGTAGTGTTGGCTTAATGGTTGGACTTGATGATCTTAGAGGTCTCTCCCAGCCTAAAAGATTCTATGATTCTATGACAAAACTGTCTTCTTGATGTTCTTAAATGTGTTTCTACTGCAGTCTTTCTTCAGTATAGTCTTGTGTTCTGTCTGTGCCTAGTTCATGGAATCTGTGGGAGTGTTATTGTATTTAAGAACTTCACTCTTTGAAGCTCTTCAAATAAATGTGGAAAAAAATAATTAGTGAGAGGAGAACGGGGAACCAATTGGTCATTTAAATTCTTCCCTCTATAGCCATTGCACAGTCTTTCTGTGGGAAACTTAGTGTTACCAAGTGACAAGAGATTGTAACTATTGTCACCTTGTGAGAGGATGATGTTTCTACTAGAGTTAAGTGCTGGGACCTGCACTGAGTTGAAGAGCGGGGAAAACTACCCAGCAGAAAAGGACCTGGGGGTGTTGATTGACAGCCACCTGAACATGAGGCAGTAGTGAGCCCAGGTAGCCAACAAGACCAACGGTATCCTGCCTTGTGTCAGAAAGGGTGTGTCCAGAAGGACTACAGAAGTGATTATGCCCCTATACTCAACACTGCTGAGGCCACACCTCAAATACTGGGTTCAGTTTTGGACTCCAGAACAAGAAATACACTGAGGTTCTGGAGCTTGTCCAAAGATGAGCAAGGAAGCTGATGAGGAGTCTAGAGAGCAAGTCTCCTGCAGAGCAGCTGAAGGAAATGGGGTTGTTTAGCCTGGAGGAAAGGGGGCTCAGGGGAGAACTTATCACCCTCTACAACTACTTGCAGGGAGGTTGTGGTGAGGTAGATGCCAGTCTGTTCTTCCAAGTAGCAAGTGATGGGAAAGATGAAGAGGAAGTGGCCTCAAGCTGCTTTGGGGGAGGTTTCAACTGGATATTAGGAAAAAGTTCTTTGCTGCAAGGGTTGTTGAGCAACAGTAGAACAGGGTGCCAAGGGAGGTGGTAGTCACCATCCCTGGAAGTATATCCACATTTAAAAGACATGTAGATGATGTGCTGAGGGGCATGGTTTAGTGGTGATCTTGGCTGTGTTAGCTTAATGGTTGGACTCAGTCATCTTGAAGGTCTTTTCCAACCAAAAAGATTCTGTGATTCTGCTGTTTCAGGTCTGAAATTTGGAATAATAACTCATTAACTTACAACAATATCTCTGATCTGTTCATTATGTGTCAATAATTTCCATTTTCCCATTATTTTTGTTTAGGCGAATGAACTGCTTCAGCGGTCTCGACAGGCTCAAAGCAAAGTGGAAAAAGAGAAGATGCTGAGAGAGTCACTGAAAGAGTACCAGAAGATCAGCAATCAAGTTGACCTTAGCAATGTTTGTGCACAATATAGGCAAGGTAAGAGGCAATCAGTGATCGTGTTCTGGTAAATAGTTTCCGTAGTAGCCTTTTGTGACATCTTTTTTGTTTGTTTTGTTTACTAACTTTCAACTCAAAGTGTTTTACCTTGAACGGTTTCTTAATAATTTTTAAAATTAATATACCCCAACCTGTTCATGTTTAAAGCCTTTCTAGATTTCACCAACTAATCAAAAAAAAACCACTTCTCTATAAAAATATTCCCATCCACCTATTTCACATTGCAGTGTCCATTTGTTTTATCTATGTGGTAAAAAAAGGTTTAGGTAAATTGTTGAGCTGTATGTAAGCAGAGGATATATGACTGTACAGGTCATGTTTTATGCCAGATGTGCTGACTGAAAATGGTTCTGAATCCTCTTCTGTGCAGTAGGAGCTCATACATTATTTAAATGTACATGTAACTGTTGTGCAGAGGCTGAAATCTTGACTGTTAAAAGTATGTAGCTTCAAACTTGCATAGAATCGCAGAGGTTAGGTACAGACATAAACCTTGATATGATACAGATCATAGTGAACAGGGTTTATTTTTTCTTGCTTGCTAAACTGGGAAGTGTTCAATATCACCATTTTGTTGTAGAACCAGTGCAATAACAGTGATATTTGTTGTTGGTTTTTTTTTTTCCTAGTGCGTTTCTATGAGGGAGTAGTAGAACTCTCTCTTACAGCTGCTGAGAAGAAAGATCCCCAGCGTCTTGGCCTTCATTTCTATAAAAATGGAGAACCAGAAGAGGATGTTGTTGGACTCCAAGCTTTTCAGGAGAGGCAAGTTTTTAGGATACCTTAGTACCATTATATGGAATTGCTGTATTTAAGTGTGTCTGGAAGGGTAACTATTTCAGGGAAGGTATGCAGGGTAATGACAGACAAGCATTTTACAACAGGGGACACAATACAGATCTTCTTGCATGTCATGCTTTTCTTGATTATCGTTAATATGGCAGTAACTTAATCTGGAACAGAGGCTAAACAGATGCAGAAAAGGTTGTGAAGTGAATGTTACAGAAATACTTGCTAGAAAGATGATTTAGAAAGTAGTGACTGGCTGACAATAATCTGTGGCCTTTTATAAATGTTATTGATTGTATTTACAAGGGCATAGCATAACATTTGAGTGTAGTATTTCATAGATAGTTGCAATGAAAATTGTGAAGTTTTTTTTTCTTTTGTTCTGTCTACAGATTGAATAGCTACAAGTGTATCACCGACACCCTTCAGGAGTTAGTGAATCAAAGCAAAGCTGCTCCTCAGTCTCCCAGTGTACCCAAAAAGCCAGGTCCTCCAGTGCTGTCATCTGACCCCAACATGCTAAGCAATGAAGAAGCAGGGCACCATGTAAGAAATGCACAAAAATATCATGACTGCACTCCAGGAAATGGTGTGATTTGAAGGGGTGTAGAGTTTATTGTTTGCAAAGTAGATAGAAGTTAGGATTTGATATAAATTGGCTTCTTTATGTACAGAGTGTTCACAGACACAATGACATGCAAATAACGTGAACCTAAGTATTGCTGCGTACATGTTTAGTGTTTGATATAATGTAACCACTTTGGGAATAACAGCTTTGGCCTTTTCTTCCCTTAGTTTGAACAAATGCTGAAGCTGGCTCAGCGTTCAACAGATGAACTCTTCAGTATTGCACTTTACAACTGGTTAATACAAGCTGACTTGGCGGACAAACTGCTACAGGTGATCTTAACTATACAAGGAAATAATTAGTTTTATTTAATTTATCATTTACTTTCTATTTATTATTTGTTTTGTAATAATGCTGATGCATTAAAAAAGAGGAAAGTGCAAGAAATAAGTGTTGTCTTTATGATTTTTGCAGGTTACTGCCCCCTTTTTGGAACCCTACCTTGTGCGGATGACCAAGGTTGACCAAAACAAAGTCCGTTACATGGATTTACTGTGGAGA
The DNA here is from genome assembly GCF_000691845.1 of Merops nubicus. Taxonomy (NCBI): domain Eukaryota; kingdom Metazoa; phylum Chordata; class Aves; order Coraciiformes; family Meropidae; genus Merops; species Merops nubicus. Next base: position 8,128 of record NW_008632797.1, on the reverse strand, counting down.
TACTTTGAAAAGAATAGAAATTTTAGTAATGCAGCCAGAGTCTTGGCAAAGTTGGCTGACCTGCACAGGTATGGGTTATGCATGATCTGTTGCATATATTGAGGTAATTGTGGGGAAGGAAAACACTAATACCAAAACCTTTTGTGTAGGTATTTTAAGAAGAGGCCAAGGACAAGAAAAAGCCAATGCTTGAGGATGTTTGCTAAAAATAAATAAATAAAATTAATGAAATACATCATCTTTTAATACAGGCCGTTATTGGAAGAAATTTTATGTTATTGAACTGAATATTAAGTGGCTGTTTCTTACACAGTGTTACAATGTGATGATGTTACTGTGGAGCAGTGGATTGAGAAGTACACTAGATCTGAGCCTGCAGCAAAGATGGGGTTACATGGCTGGACAACGATTTAGTAAAATCAAGAAAAAATCACATAGAGATTCACAGAGTTTTTAACCCTCCTACATTTGAGGGTTAGAATATAACTAACCCTCAAATAATTATATTAAGTACCCATTTTATTTTGACTTTTTGTTTTGCAGCACAGAAATTTCTCTTCAGCAGCGTCTTGAATACATTGCACGTGCCATTTTGAGTGCCAAAAGTTCCACTGCCATATCCTCAATAGCTGCAGATGGTGAATTCCTACATGAACTAGAAGAGAAAATGGAAGTAAGAAAAAATACCAATCTAAGATACACTGCGAATGCATCATTTCACTTCATCTCATTGGCACATGTCATTTTTATTACCAGTTCTGTATAAACAGTTTTCTGTGCTCTCTTTGTGACATGGCAAATTTACATCAGTTGATAGGAGACTGAGGTGTAAGGCAGTAACAGTTCTACATTTAAATAAATTCGTTTTACCAAAGATTAAGAATGAACTTTAATCCAATCTTGAAATATTTTATTCTTCTTTTTAAACTAGGTTGCAAGGATCCAGCTTCAAATACAAGAAACCTTACAACAGCAGTATTCGCATCATTCGTCAGTGCAAGACGCAATCTCCCAGCTTGATGCTGAGCTGATGGATATAACCAAGGTGATTAACGTTTCTCTGTATCAGAATTCAATGAGTCATATTTTGGGGAAAAAAAAATGTTTTGCAAAGAATGATCCTTTGCTGACCAGGAAAAGTAATGGAGAGACAGTTTGATATCTCTGGTCTCATACTGTTACACTAGACTGTCTTCTTCTGTACTTTGATATTCCTTCAATCTTCAGTACTACAGTTTCTCCCATATGTTTATCTTCTTTATTAAGTCTAAAAGATGTTTTTCATTTATTGGGCAAGTTGTTAGAAAATTAACAGTGTTAAATGACTTTAACTGCATATAAAATTGGGGATTGTATTTAAGAAGTGAAACATAATATAGTAAAAAGAAACCTCATGTAGTGTTTGGCAGCAGTTACTGAAGTTTCTCCTCTACTGGTCTGATGTCTACCCTACAAAATAAAGAAAATTTCCTTTTTATCCTACTTGAAATGTAAAACCTTGTGGTTTTTCTTTCAGCTGTATGGAGAATTTGCTGACCCTTTTAAACTCTCAGAGTGTAAGCTTGCAATTATACATTGTGCAGGTCATTCTGATCCTATCTTGGTGCAAACTCTCTGGCAAGAAATCATTGAGAAAGGTAGGTCTTAATGAAATGGGAATGGTACAGCCTAGAGCTACAGGAAAATGGTACAATTTTGGTTACTGATACACAAGATGCATCTTTCCTGGACTATTTTGTAATTTATTTGTTAAATGTAGTTCAGTAATGTTATTTCCTTTGGCTTGTGTGTAAAACACCTATTTTTCTGTCCTTTAGGTGTGTGTGTTGGAGCATATTGTATGTATGCCTTGAATAATAACATTCCAGATAAGAAGTAACTTCATCCCCTCTTGCTCTTGGATGCCTTTATATATGGATTTTAGAATACCTGTGAATCTTGTCTGAAGGTTTCACTAGTATGAAATTATAGTAAAGATGTTAAATTTATCATGACAAAGAATAAAGAATCTTCAGGGAGCTCAGCATTTTTTATAATGTAGACAGGAGTGGAAGTGTGGGGGGTCTCTGTCCATTTACAGAGCAGCAGAGTGGCGGGTACAGCTGTGCAAGCGTAGCCGCTCAGCTGTGATCATCTGCCTCACCACTAACCATGGCTTGGTAATTTAATTTCTTCCTGTTTTGTGTTGTTTTTTTTTTTTTCTTGAATTTTGTGCTTGAGGTTGCCATTATGCAAACACCATTGACAGTGATTTGAGGGGAAAAACTACATGGTACTGGGTTGTTGTTTTGTTTTATTTTGGGTTTTTTTTGTAGACTTGTTATTGAGTTTGGTGGGGGGCTTGGTTTTTTTTTTTTTTGGCTTTTTTTTTTTTTTTTTAAAGTAGATTTGCATGGAACTTCAAGGAAGCAAAAATCTGTTAAAATATATGCATACATACCAGAAAAAGTGTATTTTCCCTTGTAGTGTAATATTCTGATGTGTTAATAGTGAATTGGAATACTTCAGTGTAGTTGTGTATGAATGTGGAATTCTTTTCTCTCTAAATGATTTGTTTATACTTTCAGAGTTGAGTGACAGTGTGACTCTGAGCCCCACTGACAGAATGCAAGCACTTAGTCTGAAGATGGTATTGCTTGGAAAGATCTACGCTGGCACACCTCGTTACTTCCCTTTAGGCAAGTTGGTTAGACTGCATAGTACATAAACGTGCATTACAGGAATGGGTCTCAGCTTTCTTTTTAGCCTGGTTGTAACCTAAAAAATATCTCTTTCTAAAACCTAAATTGAAAATGCTGTTAATTGTTTGATACATAATTACTGTAGTAATTTGTTGCTTCAGTTACAGCAAAAAAATTTCACAAATAATTCAACTGTTGGTAGTGGTGGAGAAGATCTTGAGGGTAGCTGGGTGCTGCTTTTCAGTTTTTTCCAGGAAATTAGGAACAAAAGCACTGTGGTAGTTGTTCATTATTACGGTGACTTTGACAAGGGACTGCGGAGAGGGAGGTTAAACAAAAAGTAGCAATAGAATTTTCATTGACCTCTAACTTTGTAATCACAGTATAATTGTGTGGTTATAAAGCCATTGTAGTTTTTACAGGTGCAGTTTTTCCTAGAATTTATCTGGAGAATTAACCAGAATTCACAGTTTTTCATTCTGAATGGAATGTAAATAATGCTTAGAAGGCAGCAACAGTTATTTATGGCTGGCTGTGCAGATCCCATTTTAGAAAGCAGAAAGGTTTGTATCAAAGTGTAAAGTAAAAATATGTGTTTGTGCATACAACAATATTTTAGGCAACAAAATTTATCTGCTCTCTTCTAAAGTATCTACTGCTAACTACAGGGACAGATTCTGAAAACAGAATTCAGGAGATTTCTGGATCCTTTTTGGTGCTTCTTTCTGCTTTCGAGATGCTCACATGTTTTGATGACTTTGGTATTATATGAAAGTTAGAAAAGATATTGTTCAGGACTAGATTTTCTTTTACAATACTAAAGTAACTGCAGAAGAACATTTAGCACTGAACAATATATTGTTAATTGTTACCAACACTTAAACATGATGACAGATGCAGTAGTGTTGCTTGCTGTTCTAGTTAATGAAATTATAAGTGTGTTCTTTTATGCTGAAAACAAGTTAATGAACTTTTCTGAACAGTATAGTTTTTC
>NW_008632797.1:0-4422 GCF_000691845.1 Merops nubicus | reverse complement strand
GGACTGCAGTGAAGTACTTGGTATGGGTAATCTCTGCCATGTGTTGCCGACAGGGTAAGACCCCTCTTGGGCAGGTAGTTACGATTTATATATCCTTCCTGCCCTGCGGGACAAGGGAAGCAGTTACATGTGCTCTCCAGAAAACAGAGAACTGTGTGGGAGACGGGAAATTAAACGTGGAGTAAATCCTTCGAAATGCCTTTCTTTGCTAGACTCCTGTTTTCAAGTTGGAATCTTAACGGCCCGTTATTTTTGCCCTCCAGATTTTTTAGTTCAGTTTCTAGAGCAACAGGTCTGCATTTTGAACTGGGATGTAGGTTTCGTAACGTATACCATGAAAGAAATTGGAGTGCCATTGCCAAGGCTGCTTGAAGTATATGACCAGTTGTTTAAAGCACGGGTAAGGAAAATAGCCACAAAATAAAAATTTTGTTTTCAGTTGCTATCAAGATGTGTCTTTAGTGGAAAACATAAAATAATGTAATGTGTGTTATATCAAAATACCAACTTCATAGCTTTTGTTCTCCTTTGACTCAAAGGCTCATAATGCTGGGGGGTTTTCCCCCCTGTTGATTTTATTCACTTCAATCCTAAAGTATGAGGAAAATTGTTAATCCTTTCACTTCACCTAAAGCTGATTTAGGAATAAATAGGCTTAGAATTTTCATCTTGCAGAGGGAACAGCATATCTTGAATATATTGATTTTATTTGTTTCCCATTAATTATTTAAATTTGTTATATTACTGCATCTTGTCTAATCCATTGATGCAAAAGGCATGAAGAATAAGATGTCATATTTTTAACTTTTAGTCTGTAGAACAGGCTTAACCAGAATTAGAATGAAGAGCATTGACTTGCTGCTTCTTATCTAGATCCTTGCAGTGTAAGAAATTCAGAACTACCTAAAATGTCACTATACAAACTGTTAGGTACTGGAGAACTGTTAAATTTATATATGCTTTAGTATTCAAAAGTCAAACCAGTACTTAAATATAGACTTTATATAGATTAAGATAGAATTCCTATTTCTCTTGCATTTTTATTGGAGTGGATAAAAACTACTGCAGCTGGCAATTAGTGTGTACACACACCCACACCCTTTGGTTTTGTTGGTTTGTTTTTGGATTTTTTCTTGTCTCCTTAATTTTTTTTTTTTTTTTTAGGACCCATATTGGAATAGAATGAAAAAGCCTTTACACCTTTTAGAGTGCATTCATGTATTATTATCAGGATATGTACATGATCCAAGCAGAGTACATCAAAGGTATGAAAGGAAACTATATCCTAATATATAGTGAAATATATAAAATAACCTAAAGCACTGCATTTCAGCAATCTCCAAAGCTTTTCTTTTCTTTTCAGTGAATGTATCATTTCTTTCCTGGCAGTGATTACTCAGACACCTCATTCAAAACCAGCTGGTAGAAACTTGTAGGGTCTGCCTTATAAACTACTTCAATAATTTTCCTCACTTCAGTGAAGATTCACAAGGAACTGAGAGCATAATTTTTTAAAGTTTTGGCAACGTACTTTAAGGAGTAATACAGGCAAACCAGAGGGAATCTGGGAAAGTGGGGAATAATGACAATCAGGTGTTTTGTGAATGAAACATTGAACTGTTAAGTGAAAAAAGGGTAGGAGCAATGGGTTCTTGTATTCTGCAAAAGAGGAGACTGAACATGGGGATAGATCTTCTCAAATCGTTTACAAGGGGTTGGTGATGAACCACTCTCCAGGACTAAAATTCAGCTTAGTCTGCAACAGGAAAGAATTTAGATTTAATATTAGAAAAAGTTTCTAGCTAAAAGAACGTATTTGAACAAGTTGCCTGCATATTATGGAATCTCTGCCTTTGGCAGCTTTTGTGAATAGACTATACAAATTTTGTGTCAGAACTGTCTTGTCTCATAAACAACGAGCAGAACTAGGCTAAGTCTTGATAACTCTTCTAAACAGAGTCTTTTCTGAGTCTCTGTAAAATATGCATGTAAATATCCCTAGTTTGCATGCAGAGTTTGTCTGTCTTTTCTTGCTTTTTTGGTCTTTTATGGTTTGGTAATTTAAATACTCAAACTTCTTAGAACTTCAGTGAATGTTGTCTGATTTTAATACCTATTTAGATATTAATACCTAAATTATTGTGATTTGAGAATAATTTTAGATCTTCAAATTGCCATCTAAATTAATAACTTGTACATTGATTGTATTTGTATCTAGAGTAGTATCTATCTAGTACAATAAATATTACACTTTATACTGTATCATGTTCTATTGTTTATATTTAATATCTGATAAGTAGTAATGATTCATTTCTTTTCCCACTATGACTTATTGACAAGCGTTAGATTGCAAAAATCAACATTTCTCATAAATAGTTAAAAGTAGCTGACGGATGTCTTGCTGATAAGTTATTCCAATAAAACTCAAAGAATCCTTGCTTGGTATTTCGGATCAATTCTAACATACAGAAGTAAAAAGAAGCTTGTTATTATTCTGTGTTCTCTTTACAGGCGACGATTCACAAATGTTTGCCTGGACGCTGTTAGTTGCTACCTGGTTGAACTCCAGTCAATGAGCCCCACGCTGATGGTGCAGACTACTATTGGGAATTTTAAATCACTACAGGCTAAATTAGAGCGGCTTCACTGATTGATAGATACAATAACAGAATAATTAGATCAGATGAAATGAACTAGGACATCAAAGTTCACATCTGCACTGAATCTCTGGAAGAACACATCTTATCTCCTGCAGTTATTGGCTGTGTGGCCTGTGTTCATGCTGTCTTGAGGATATCTACAAAATTTAGAATGTAAATGTGACAAATTGGAGTTTCTTTTAATACTGCAATTTTTTTTTAATAATGGAAAGCTTGTTTTTATATACTGTTGAAATAAAATACATCATGTGATCTTTCCCATTTTCTCTTTATTTAACATATATGGAGAACAGTAGGATGTAAAATCTATTTGACAGCTGTTTTACAAGTTTCAAAACAAGAAATGACAGCTCCAGAAGGTACGATGATGATAGAAGCATGTGTAGATGAGTCAGGTTTTAAATGTGGTTGTATCAGGGAGTAGTGATGCCATCATAACGCTCTGCATGAGCCTACTGGCAGATCTTTCAATAACAAAGATAATCTTTGTTTCATAACTTTAACTTTAAACACAGCCTGCCTCTGTAAATAGAATGTTTCAGATAAGGCTGCAGAAACTAGCAATTTAAACGGTATTGGAAGTGTCAAGGTTTAGGGTGGAGCCACCCCCAGACCTATAACATGGTCTCTGTTAACCCCTCTCCTCCCCCCCAAAGGGGAAGGGAAAGGGAATATTGGAAAAAGACTTACCACTTAGAAAAGTAAAACAGCTTTAATGAAAACAATACTAATAGTAATAGAATGGGATATATACAAAAGCAGCATTGAACCCAACTCCCCCTCTCCCCCCGATGGCAATACACCACTGTCACCCCCAATGCTGTGGAACAGGTCTTGGAGAAAAGCCCCAGAGTGGACTCCGTGGGAGAAGGCAAATGGGCACAGGAGCTGGATTCTGGAACTGGGTTCAGAACGCATGGCTGGGGACCAAAGGCAGAACAGACAGAGCCCCCCTCCCATACTGGCCATTGAAGAAGCACCAAGGGAGAAGCAAGGAAGGGGCCTGACCCTCGTGATGCTTCAACTTGATACTGAATATTGACAGAACAGAACTACAGTTCTGTTCATACTGAATACAAGTGATATCACAAGTCTTGCATGCTGATGTATTTAGCTTTATTTCCAAATTTTAATATTTTCATGGAAATATGTTGTGTTGAGCTGTATTCTGTTATCTAGGTAAGCAGAATTCTATTTTCATATACAGATGAAATGACCAAAGAGCTGGGAGCAGGCAGAAGTCACAGACTTCTGTTTCAGCCCTATTTTTTTTTTTGAAGTTAATAGAACAAGAATGCCTTGGGCAGTACTGCAGGTTTGCAGAAGTAAGAGTGTATCAAGAGTTATTTTTCAGGTGATTGCAAATAATTGTAGTAAAAACATTGCCTTTTGTTCTCATAGGGTTTGCCCTGCTCTCAGATGGAGAAAGGGTAGGTTGCTGTTTCTCAAGTTTAGGTTTGGAGAGATGTGGAAGCCTCAGAGAAGAGGTGGGGGTAGACTACTGCAGTAGGTGAAACAACTGACAAGTGCAAGGAAGTAGCCGACCCCCATGAACGCGAACCTCTTCTCATTAAGAAAAACTATCAACCACTGGATGACTGCTTTTGCTGGTGGTTTTTTTTTTCCCTTCTGTGCCAGTGTTCTCGACAATGAGGATCGTGATTAAGGGAAGGTGGAAAGGGGCTGCTCTAAAGCGTTTCCCGGCAGTTCGCGGTGGCCCCGGCCGGGGGACTCCGGGTTCGCGGCAGGGCCACTGCCCGCC
>NW_008632796.1:3480-49863 GCF_000691845.1 Merops nubicus | reverse complement strand
CTTTTTACATGGAACCAGGACACACAGCTGTGATATAAGGGACTGCTGAAGCATGATTTATGTGGATTGTTGAACCCCGTATCAGATATATACAGATAGGAGAGATAAAATCTGTTTACAGATTGTGAGGTCTGTGGTTCACATGTGTTTACAAGATATGCTGATAGAGGAGTGAGATGGGTTTTGTGCAGGCAGATTTACTGACCTGATTACTTAAATAGGTGCTTGTTAGTGTTGTTATTATTTACTTGTGCCTGGAAACACTATGTATGGTTGAACAAGAAGGCTGAGTCCAGTCTATTGTAAAGTGTTAGTAGGTGCCAGCACTGTGGCATCAAAGTGGTGTGGCTACACAGCCCAGGCACACTCTAATACTATACTGGCAGCTGGAGACAGGAACTTTTTTTGGATGACATTTTTTGTCTTTTCTGAAGAGGGGATTTGACAGTCACTCCATATCCTCTCTCCCCAGAGGCTGATGTGTTTGCAGGGCTCTTTTCCCTTCCTGATGAGAAGCTAATGGGCAGCATTATGTGATAAGGCAAATAATTAGGGAGCTGTAGAAGGTCTTATTTGTCCTCATGAAAGAGGATGTTGCTGAGGACGTTCAGTCTTACCTTGCTGCCATCAGGACCTGCCAGGACAACGTTTGAATTAGCCCCAAGGAGGGTGTTTTGCCCTGCCACTTCCATGCACTATTTCTTCTTTTGGACCCCTGCAGCTTGAATTTGTTTTATGTTTAGAAACCAGTGTGGACTTATAACAGCCAAACTCCTGGATCTTATTTCATGTTCTTCATGTCCAGCTTTGCCCTTGTTTTTTTTCTCTCTCCAAATTACCTTGGCACATTAGCTGCAAAAGCTTTTCTCTAGGTTGCTCCTGCCACTGAGGACTGCCTCAGTATCTGTCACTGCTTCTCCATCCTTATGACCATGAGCTCCCAGGCCCGTGGGCAGCTCTGTACCCTGTGCCGCTCCTGAGGACTGCCCGTGGCATGTCCCTTTCAGGTGCTGGCTTCACTGGTGGTGAGCCCAAGGAGGTCAGATCTTCACAAGCCCTTGGCCTCCTCCTGCCTGGGTAACAGCTGGCTGCCTGTGCAAAGTGATCATTGGTGCATGCTGATACTGACAGGGCTCCCCAGAGCTTTGCAGGGAGCGCTCCAGTTGGGCGTCCTGCCAGCCCCAGCGTAACTCTGAATGACATAAGTGCCTCCCAGTAGAGGAGATGGGGATGTGCATGGGAAGGGGTGAAGTATTCCTGCAATGCACACTTTGTTGTTTAGACTTCTTGCTTGGTTAGGTCTACTAGGATCTTTAATTTTATCATTCTTCTTACCAAGTTGCCATTTGTCTTCAGTTCTCCAGCAAAGGGGCATTTTGGAACCCTGGTTTGGTTTCATGGGAAGGTGGAGCACAGGGAATATGCCTGTGGGAGTGGAAGGAAGCCACGTCATCCTGCCTTTTAAAGTTTGACCTTATTACCACATGGACAGCTGCTGGATAGGTCCTTTGTGATGTTACAAATAGGTTGATGTTTTGAATGATTTTCCATGGAGATAAAGCTGGATCATTTGTAGATCTGCCTTCAGATGAGGCAGGGGTCCTTTCAGCAGTAGCACAGCAGGGACCTTCAAGGGTTCAAATTGCTCTGGACAGAAACGGCAGGCGACAGCCAAAGATGGCTGCTGGGGACACACTACTAACTTCATCCTAAACCCAGTATTTCCTCAGCCTGGTGTCTGTCTGGAGTGTCTTGGCCTGGGTGGTCGAGTGCTGATTTTGGAGGTGGTTTCTGGCTTCTTAGGTTTTGGTTTCTTGTTTCTCTCCCCTCCCGTCACCCTTTTTTTTTTTTCCTTTCTTTTAGTCTTTTTAACAAACTCTTACACTGCCTCTTCAAGTGGTATAATCAAATTGCAAGAACCAGAGTCCTAATTATCCTCTCCCATGTGAGAGCTGAGGAGCTCATCTTCAGAGAGAGGCTGTTGGCCGAGATCCAAAAGAGACAAATCTCAGAGCAGAGACTGCATCTGTGTTGATATTTACTCTTAATAAGGATAATGGTCATTACCAAGTGATACCGGAGCAGGTTGCTCTTCGCAGGTTATTTTTGTCTGGCTGTGAGGGAAAGCAGAACGAGTCCATCTCTGCTATTTCTGTACGTCTCCTTGTCTGCTTTTTCCAAAGAATCATTAGTAGAGCATCTGAGCTGGTGAGTCTGGCATGTGCAAAAATGTGCACTGATGCATGAAAAAATTACTGATACATATTTAGATACTTCCTATTCTGGGAATTTGCTCCTCTTCTATCTCTTGCATCAGTGCAGATAGCTTGCATAAACAGGCTCAACTCCTAATGCAGCGGTGCAGAGAATCTGCCCATTAAATGGCAAGAGACATAGTGGAGCAAAGTGCTGCTTTTTCCTGTGATAATGGATGTGCATTCAGGCAGCTACGTGAATCTCTACAAATGGAGCAATCCTGAAAGCAAGGCAGGCTTAGATCCTGTTTCCTCCCGATGAAACAGCTGTTCTTATCTTTCTTTACTTTTTAATAGAACCTCTTGCAAACAGAAAATTAATTGGTAGGAGTTACTCTCTGCTTGCTCACAGTTACATTTTAGAAGTAATGTCTTGTAGCCTTTTTCCACTGTAAACCTTGCTGAACTTTTCTAAGATGAGTATCTGGATCTCTAAATGACAGGTAAGGAAGAATTACACTTTCCCCCAAGTGGTTTGAAGTTACACCAAACTGGTGGCAGAACTGACACCAGAATTGTCTTGATACCCATTTTGGCCCTCTGCTGATGCCAGAATGATTGTCTGCACGTCTTGGGGTTTGACAGTGTTGCTGGAGTTAGGTTTCAACATTACACTTGTTCCCATCAAGCACCTAACATTTGTCTTGGCAAGGCTGAGATGGCCACAAATATATGTTTATCCTGGGAATGCCTGGGAAAGCATTTACAAATGTTGAGTGTGATGCAGGCTGACTTTATTTTGCTGTCTGGCCATCGGCTCCAGCAGGGCCACAAGGGCTTCTCTAGATCTGTCTGGGGTAGGGTGGGAGGATGATCTGAAACTGATGCTGCCTTCAGAGACTCCATGACCTTTGAGTTGCTTATGCTTAGCCTGTGGGACTGTTGGAGGACTGCAGGTGAGAGAAGGCAGGATGTTTCTGGCCCATGTTTTTGATGTTGCTGAAGACTTTCTGTACAGAATCCACATGGCAAACTAGCTTTTTGCCAAAAAACTCCAACTCCAGGCTATTTGTTTTATAACCAAGTTTTGTTACAGGGAGAGATGTTCACATTATTCTATGAACAGATGACATGTTTCGGCTCCACCTTCCGCTGCTGTCTGGGCTAAACAAAGGTGCAGCAGACAAGAGGAGAACAAGTCTTCTCAGGCTGAGATCTCCTGCCAACTGGAGAAGCAAAGAAAGCATTTATGGGTTACAATGACTAGCTTTGGGTATGATCTGTAAATGCAGAATTGTCATGAATTAAGAGTCTTCAGACAAACATGCTTCCATACAATTGGGATTACAGGTGCTCCTTGGTGAGGTAGTTGCATGTTTTGTTAGTTCCTTAAAATGCTAATTTCTGTCTTCAGCATAATATTCTTATTTTGATGCATGTGTCCACAGCACACCCCACCTTATTTCCATCTACAATAAGCATTTGGGATTTTTCCACACAGGCATGCTTTCATCTGGAGCACGCTGCAAACTTACTGTTTTGTTGTTCCTCGTAGTTGCAGAGAGGCAGCTGGAGAACATTGGGAGAATTGGAACCAGTGCTGGCAGCAGCACTTAATTTGGTGGGGCTCTTGCAACCCTTGCATCTTGATGTCTCTAATGTGTCTCTAATCAGTTTAAACTTGATGGAGTTTCGGTGTTTTCATTTTCTAAATTGATTTATCTGTGTAAAAGGTACAAGTTGTTCTCTGCTGAGAACAAGTTTCCAAGCTTTTTAATCTTGCTATTTGTCAGTGCAAAGAATAGTCTTGTCAATGTGAAGAATCCTCTTTTCTTTGTAGTTGTACTGTTTCACTCATCTCCCCAGGTCTTTGACTTCATATTCACTTCAGCTTGAAGTATCCTTATAGCTTCACTTCTGCATTGTTCAGGACAGCAGTTGGGCCATGAAGACCCTTTACTTGCCCACCTAAGCAAATGTATATACAGTTTTGTCCCAGGACACTTCTCTCTTCCTCAGCTCAGCCTAATCTGGTACTTGTAAGCAATTCACTCATTCCATTTGAAAACCACCTCCAGAAGGTCTGTCTGCTGTTGTGTGCCTCCTTCCTCAGGAGCTGTGGCAGAAGGTCTTTACCTCACTTGTCAGGTGGAGGTAAACTCCAGGATGCATCCCTCATACTTGGAATGATTGGGATTGCTGGGTTTGGGGCTCCAAAATCTGAATTGGCTTTTGGTTTCTACAGGAGCTTTTTAAGGCTAGCTGCTTCTGATTTAGTCTTGGAGATACCATGAAGATGTTTCTTTTAGGTTTTGAGTTATCCTCTGCCAGATACAAAAGCTGATCTGCTCTTTTTGTTCTAATCTTTTCACAACAGTGGACTTTATCACCACCCTAACAGTAGCATGGTTGTCTTGAAAAGTCGACTTCCTAAATTTTATGTTAATCCAATAGACAGAAGGTCTGCTGAGGTACTCAGACATGCTAGAATGGGCTACTTTTCTGCTGGTTGGGACCTGGCTTTGGAATGTGGTTTTAACAGTTCACTGTGTCCTGACCAAGCAAGTGGAAAAATTAAATTGGCTAATGCAGCTTTCCACAGTGCTTGTCCCACAGATGTAGCTGAACAGCTTCCAAATTACTATTAGTTGCAACTAACTGCTGATGAGAGAGCACAGCAAGGAGTTTTCAGAACTGAATGCATTTGATTTCCTTTCTTGTAACGATTTTTCTTTCAATATGTGTTTTTTGCAGTGATACTGAAAGCCGAAAATTGTGCAAGAAGATGAAAGTAGATCCTAATTCAAAGGAGAAGGGAGTGGAGTTACTCCATTATAAGTGAGTACTGGGTTGGGGTCTGTATTTCCTAATTGTTGTTGCCCCTGCTAGGACCATCCGTTCTCCTTGCAGCTCCCTTCTGCTACAGCATGAGGACTTACTTCTTTAAACCTTTGAGATGTAAAATTGATTGCTGTTTTTTTCTGTTTGCAAGCATGTGTTCTGTCAGAAGCTGAGATAAATTTATTCTGCTATTGAGCAGAATAAACTAAAAGCATGAGCAGGACCTGGAAGAGATGCCCAATGCCCAGGGCTGATGCCTGAGATTTGAGCCCTCTTACTTTCTCTGTCATGTGCCTGTTGGCATATGTGTTGGGCAAGCCACTTCACCTGTGTGTGCTTGTTTGTCTGACTTGAGACTGTACTTGTAAAGTAAGTGGAGAAAGGCAGGTGTAGTGAAACAGCAAGAGATTTTCTCCCTGGAAATAATAGGATTGGGAGAACTGTTAAGTGTAAGAGACTCTAAGCAGCTGCATCTCCATTTCCAAAGATCATACCTTAGTAAATACTCTTGTTAGTGTCAGGGAGGAAATTGTTTATTAGAAACCTGTTTGCTTTACAGTCTGTTCTGTGTCCTCCCTTTTTCCTTACTCTTTATTCTCACTTTAAATTACTGTACTGTGAACTCCATTGAGGTCTGTAGCTTCAGCAAGCTAATGTTGTTCTGGTTAGTGGGAAGTGGGGAGAGCAGCTGTATCATTTCCAGCAACGTTACTGTAAGTTAACACTGTTCCCCACTCCTTGTTCGACAGGGATGGTGCATTTCATACTGAATACAACAGAGCGCTGACATTGAAGGTAAATTTAAATACTTGATTTTGGGTTTACTACATATGGGGGAGACACTTGTGGGTTAAGAACAGGTGCTGGTACTTTCATGCTGAAGGCATGAAAGAGTGGGGGTTAATCTTGATAAACTGCTGTCAGAGTGACCTAAAGGTTTTTGTGTGTGTACATGTCTGCCAACCACAGATCTAGGAAAGCTGTATTATTGAAAAGACTGAACCCACGTTGAACTGTAGTGTAAATTGTGAGTTAAGTTGTAAATTGTTTTACAAATAAGGATTCTCTTGTTTTGATTACAAAGTTCTACTAATTGCAGTGTAACTGAAAGTATTAGTAGATACTGCATTTTGATAAAGTTCTCTGAGGTTTTTAGTTCATGTGTTTGTAAACTTTAAAGACTGCTGAAAGGCCTTATCTTTTATTTGATTATTGAATCACAGTTCCTGTGGATATGCCCTGAGTGCAGCCGGAGTAAAACTGCCTTCCTCCTTCTCCTGCAAACCTTGACACAAAGCAACAGAAAGCAATGTTCTGTGAGGGCAATGGAAGGAAGAAGACAAGAGACAAATATGTAGATCTTGGTGACTGGAAATGTCACGCTAAAAGCACAGTAAGCAGGCTGAAAGTCTGCGGTCTTCTTCTGAGAAGCTCTGGTGAAGCACTGGGAGTATCCTCACGTGAGGCTGCAGCCCTTTGATGACTTGGCTTCCAGAAGTGAATTCTGTCCAGCTCTGATGCCCACTTCCTGTTTCTCTTCTTTCTGGCTTGTTCAGGGATTTGGCCTGGGATGGAGGAAAGCCTGTGTGAGGTGCTGCATGAACTTGAGCCCGTCAGAGTGGTCATTCCTAAGCACACTTGCTCTGGACCTTCCTTTTACAGAGTTGTAGGGTAGCTCATGGGAGGACTGTCTCGGAGTCCCACCCAGGCTCAAATTCAGCCAGTTCTTGGGGCACTGTGCAGGATTTGCCTGAGGTGGGTAGAGCAGAACTGTGTATCTTCCCATCAGCAGTATAAATCTTGCCTGGCACTGGGAAGGGCAATATTAGATATGCAGCCTCATCAGTAGGTCCCTGAAGCTCCTTCTGTACTTATTGAGGAAATGCACCTGGTGATGTTTTTTCCCCTCTTGATGGGTGGTTAGGCAAGGGACGCTTGTTATTTGCCTAAATTTGGGTGGTTTGAGCAATCCATGGCATGTCTTTCCTGCCCTCCGTGAAGTGCTGCAACCAGGAATATGTGCTGTGACTCTTCTTTACAGATTGGATCATTTGGAATGCACCTGCAGAGCTCCAGGCAGTGTTGGGCTAAGAGGCAATCACAGCACAACAGAAACCATGCCTTTTATTCCTTCAGTTCCTGTTTTGTGATGAGCATTTCCCCCTTCCCTTTTGCCCTGGCTGCTGGGGAGAAGGAAGCAGCATTCCATGGACAGGGAAGTGGGATGCCAGTGCAGGCGGAGGAGATCCTCACTCTAGGAGCTCTAGGTTTTCCTAGTTTAACAGCCCCTGTGAAGCCAGCTGCTAACAATTTACAGGTTAGACAGTGTATCAGAGCTGGACAGGCATCAGATAATTCAGATGAGTCTTTACTTGTTCTGCTGTGCACAGCTGCCTGAGTATTTTCTGTCTTTTCTCCCTCTATACCTCTTCTCCCTGTTTTCTTCTTGTAAGGCAGTGACCTTTCTTTCTCTGTCTCAGCTGTATTTGTGAGGAATCCCACAGTACATTACAAACAGCAAGCAGCAGAGCAACACAATTATGTAGGGTATCACACTCATTTTATGGACAGGTGGACACACTGAAGAACAGGGAGATTAAAGGATTTGTTTCACATCATTCAGCAAGCTTGTGGCAATAAACATCGGATCTTCTTTCCAGGCATCCAGCAGACATATTAATATATATATATAATATATATATATATATATGGCATTTTGGAGAGTGATGGACACAGCTCTGAAGAACTGCAAAAGAATTCTTCTGAAGTAATCAGCAATTTCCTAGATGTGGCTGATCCAGCTGATAGTGTACGCGAGTTTTTGAGACAAGCTTTTCATTTCTTAAATTAACTAAACCCTTATGTAATTAGCAGAGATGCCCTTGTGGTTTTACTGTTAGAAAAATGAGGAATAAAGGAAAGCTCAATGTTCACAGTGGGAGGAAGTTAGCCCTCAGACCCTCCTGCTGCTGAGACCTGTGTTGGGATTTGCACTGGTTAGGGTATCTGATAAAGGGAGGTGGGCTGCAAGATAACAAAGTTCAGTAATACAGAACTATTAGGAGTAGTTTTTAAAAAAATATTTCCATCTCTTTGTGGCAGAGGATACCAAGGGTTGTCACTATGAAAGTAGGAACTTGCAGGGTAATGAACAGGAGAGGGGGAGGAGAGGACACAGCTCCAGCTACGCTGGAGTAATGCAGCAGTTCGTACTGCAGTGGGGTTTGTGTTACCAGTCAGGACAGCGGCTGGCTTGAAGATAATGGCCCTCTGCTTAATAAGCATACCACTGAGGCTGCTTTTGCCTCAGTGTTTAAAAGCTGAATGATTAGGAAAGGAACAGAATAGAAGAGGAAATGTTATTTCATTGTCTGAGCCCATTGGGTTCCTTCATCTTGTGTGCTGTATGTGATTCTGGTTGCCCCATCAAGTGGAAGGTGTAGAAGTGCTGCAGGAGGGCAGTGAGGATGATCAGGGGCACAGTCGGCTTGAATATTTACATGAAGGTTCTTGGGCTTGGGAAAAAGAATAGGTGGAGGGAGATTACAGTAGATACTTGTGGAACTATGAATAGATTGAAAAAGGGAATGATTACTTTTTTTTTTTTTTGTCCAAACTTGGGTGCAAAGAATGGCATTTTGGGATGGCTGATTTGAAACAAATAACTGCAGTGTTTAAAAACATTGTGGAATTCATAGCTACATATTGTGAAAGCCAAGAATTTAGGAGTCTTAAACACAGTTTTAGATAGTCGTAAAGGATAGATCCACTGATGGCTAACAAGCCTGGAGGTCCAAATGCAGCAGCTGGTGCAGGATCCATAAACTTAATTGCTTTTTGCCAGAAATGGAAAGCATGTACCAGTGTATGCTATGTAAGACTGGTACTAGTGCAGTGTTTCCCCAGGTACGTGTAGTCAGTTACTGTTGGGGACCTAAAATTAGATTGGTCTTTGATCTTAACTGATATGTCTGTTCATACATTGCTTCAGCCACAGTGTCCCCTGATCTTCAACAGTGCCATAAGGTCAGTATCCAGGCTGCGCTTATTACATGATGAAGCCTTTTCTGGAGGATGAAGTACAGTGAGAGTTTTACTGTGTTTCTAAAATGAAGAAAACTCATTAAAGTACAAATTGGCTCAGTACTAGCAAAGGGAGTAGACTAACCCAATAAATTGGCCCTGCTGTAAACTGAATCCTTTTCAAGTTTACTGTTGTAAGGACTGTACGTGTGTAATCAAGGAAAGTAGGTGTTTTTGTTTTTTTTTTTAGCATCCCTACTGTATTGTACTTCAAAGGAGTGAAAAGTACAAGGATGTGTTCCTCTGTGTATATACATAAATACAGACATTTCTCAGGTTAAAACCTAGGTCCATCTATGATAGCTAGTTACTGTGTGGTTAAAACTTGCTTGCTTTTAGCAGCATAGGCTGGATGAAACCATATTGTGTGTTCTGCTGCATCAGTGTGTAAGGCTGAAAGCTGCTGCAGGGTTGCTGGCTGTGGTTTACAGCCCAGCATGGCTCTCTCAGTGCCATGGGGTCAAAGCAGGTCCTGACCCTGCCATGGCAGGACAGGAGTGTAGCTCACTCAGCATGGGGGTTGCTGTGGCCTGGACCTTGCTCTAGTGTCTCACCCAGCAGCCTGGGGAGCACTGCTTTTCTGTGATTAGGAAGTGCTGTGGTTTATTTGCAGGGAGGTTCTTTCCTATGTGAACACAGGAAATTCTCTTCACCGCATGGAGTAATGAGTGCAAGGCAATGTACTGCCTGCTCCTGCCAGAAGACATTACACATCTAATTTTTTCTGACTTGGCTGAGAGAGAGAGGCTGGATAAATTAAATCTCTTTAATCCCCCATCCTCTAACCACATCTGTTTCTACATGACTGAACTTGGCATGCAGGAATTCTTGAAACTAGCAGAGTCAATTGCACTCATTAGCTGTTTAAAACGTTGACCCCCTCTCTCCTCCTCTCCAGTGTATAGTTGAAGTCTGTGCAGACTGAGAGCAAGCAGAACTTTATGTAGCTTTCCCAAATGTAGAACATTTCCACTGTTTTATCGTCTTCTCTCTTTTCCCATGTATTATTGTCGTCTTAGAGCATCATTTGGGATGTTAATGCCTCTAGTTTTAGAGCTTTTTACAACTGCAACTCCATTATAAACTACTGCTTTTTATTTTTTCTTCTTAGCTACCTCCTTTCTTTGTGAATGCCATATTAAAACAAGTTTCTTTTCCTTGAAGTGTTTGTGGTCCCAACACTACTACCTCACCCCGTAGTCTTCTTACTGTGTACATTAAAGGCTTTGCTCGTTGTCTAGTGACTACTATATTCTGCCTTTCGCCATCTGACGAATCTCTTCAATATTAGCTGTGCAAGTAGACAGAAACATAAATGCAACAAATGGATCCTGCTATGAATCTCTGAGCCTTGAGATTCTAAGCTCTGAATCCTCCCAAGCCTTGCAGTACCAACAGAGACGCAGGAAAATGAGCTGAGCTCCACTATCTGTTGATAAGCTGTTGGGATGTTGTACCAGAGCAGCCCTACCAAAGGCAGAGAGGTGGCAAAAGTGTCTGAGATTTTCAGCATCATGTGTCACTGGGTGTGTTGCTAGCCTGTTCTTGAAGGTAGAGTACAGACCTAGGCTTTTAGGTGAGTATTCTTGGTGTATGTTAGTATATACTCGGCTCTGCTCTTCAGTCTTGAGCTGCCTTGGCAAAATATCCCTGAAAACGACTGAAAAAGGCTTTAATGAAACCTTTCTTTGCTCCAAATCCAAGTAAATTCACTTGTGCTGTGGCAGCATCATCCACTCATTCTTACACTGAAGGAAGCTCCTCATGGACCTCACTACATTACTGGTGTGGCAGAGATCCTGTCTGGGAGTGGATGCATAGCTACAAGGAATGCCACAGAGAAAGAAATTGGGTCAGTCTGAGAGGTGAATGAACACAGAATACCAAGTATTATGTTTCCTAGAGCGCAGACGTCCGAGGATAACAGTGATCAAGCCTGTGCTTCTATGTACAGCTACAACGGAGGGCAGTGTGGCTCTTCTGGAATCCATGGAGAGCATCTCATTGATTTGGAGGGCTGGAGTTTCCCTCAGGCTCAGGCTGAAATCAGAACCATCAGAGAGTATTTCCTTATGATAAAAAGAATGTCTGTGTTCTGCTGAAACAGGTAGTTGGTTGCGTGTCAGTTGGATAAAGCAGCAACAAAGTATGTGTGCATATGTACTCAGCTTGAATATGGGAGCTGCAGGATCAGGGCATCTCAGTTCCTACTTCTCCTGTTGCATTTTTTTCTTACTACTTGGAAATCCATTGAGTAGTTTCTACATAGATGGATCATAGAGGGAACTACTGGTGGATTATTCTTCCTTTTATGAAATAAGCAGATTGATCTTGAAGTGTGGAGTTCTTTGGTTTTGTGCACAGCAAGTACCAGTGTGCCTTCCAACCAGTCCTATTTGATTCAGAGGTTACTCAGATATGATGAAGAACCTGGGAACCTGACCTCTACATAAAGAGGAATCTTTCCTGCTAAGCCAGGGAATAGCTGTGGAAGTATTGCAGATCTAATACCACTGAAGGAGCTCTCTGAAGGGTCGTTGAAGCTGCTGTCTCTGTGCAGGTCTACTTCCACTCTGGTTTCCCCAATTTTATAGTGGAAATGGAAACTAAGTTGGGATATCAGTAATGAGGAAGGTACACACCCGCGTTTCGCTTGGTTCGGTGATAGTACATTTGTCTTCATCTGCATTAGAGCAGGTGAGTGTATGAGCAGAAAAGCAAAGACACTAAGTAGATAGGGTTTGCATGACAGCATGGATTTGAGATTGGATGTCTCATGGTTTCCATTCATTTTGCTTTAAAGGCTTTTTTCCTGTTTATTACAGTCTATGGTGGCCTTTCTTAAGGATCCAGAAGGTGCTCCACTGTGGGAGGAGGATCCTGAAGCCAAAGATGTTGTGCATGTTGACAGTGAAAAGGTACATTAGCTGGATATAGATGTTCTGTATGTTTTATAAATACATGGAGTGAAGAGCATGTGTGTGTTAACTCAAAATGAAGCACCATTCTTTCCTTTCTTTGAAAGGGAGATTTAAAGCACCAGAACTGTTTTAAGTGACTTGACAAAGTGTGTGGATTGTGGCAACTGTAGAGTAAAGTCTCCTGCTTCCCATCCTCCTCTCCTTGCATGTGTTCATGGTACTAGTCTGCCAGCTACGTGGCAAGTATCCAAGCGTAGTGGATGGTGTGCTGGAAGAGACTTGTTTGTCCCAGAAGTGTAGCAGCTTGCAAGATGCAATCACTGCAGGATGCAAGTAGGAGGTAAAACGCTCCTCTTACAGCTACAGGTTGTCATTAAACCTTGGAATCCTTCATGTGCCTGAGGTCATCTCAGGAAGCCTGGAGCAGGATGGAACGGGATCCAGATCTTGCTTGACTTAACCTTGTACAGTAACTGTCCTCTTGGTGTTAAGTGGGGAAGCAGCGAATACAGTGAAGCTACCTTAAAAACCCAGTGCCACCACAGAACTTCCCATTGCATTCTTTCTGATATAATCAGCTTGGTCTTTTGTACTCGTTTTCTAGTCTATAGATTTTTAAAAATTTAATTGATTTGACTCTAGCTGGTATTTCATAAAGGGCCTTTTCAATTTTCTAGCTTTCATTTTTAATATTAGAAGCAGTTATTTTGACATTCAGTTTTTGTAGGAAGCTTAATTTTTAATGTTCACCCTCTGTACTCTATTACAAGCCTTCCAAGGGTTGCATTAAATTTAAAAACTTCATCTAGTTTCTTTATCCTGATGGTACTGAAAAGTCTTTTCTCATGGCTTCTTGTAGCTTCAACAAGGTTTCATAGTGCGAAACTGAACTTGTTTTGTTCATTACTGAGTCTGACTTTGAAAATTAGAGCATGGCTTTTTGGGATGAGTCAGGGAAGAAAAAGTTTCCAGTTGGGGGTTCTGTAGTGAGAATAAATCAAGCCATTCAACTTGCACAACTCATCAAAATATCAGTCTAGGATATTTAGCAGATAGTTGAATCTATAACAAGTTTTGTCATCTTCCTTCAAGTTAAAATTGAGCAAGGAGAAGAAACTCAAGACCTGTCTGTTAGGAGAGATGACCTCTGTTCCCTGATATAAATGAGCCTATAGTCTATGAATACATATATTAACTTTTGAAAGTTGTAACACAAATAATAAGCAGTGTTCTTGGGTATAGAGTTGGTCTTATTTTGTTTCATTCACTAGGAATTGAGAAGACTTCTGAAGAAGGAAGACAAACCTCTTCTGATGATGTTCTATGCCCCATGTAAGTAACCCTTCATGTCCTGCCACCTCCCTCTCGCTTCTCCACTGAGAGGTGTCCAAGTCTGACTAGAAGCCTCACCTGTGCTTCACTAGTACTATCTGGTCCCACCTTTGTCATTCAACTCCTTGTGTTTTGCTTGTTTGTCCTCAGTTTTCTCCTGGTTGCCCATCACTTGTTTCCTAGTCTTGCCTCTCTCTTGTGATAATAACTCTTGCTCATTGTTCTTTTAAGCAGCTGCTTCGTGAAATTCCTTTACCCATTGTCCTTTCTAGACTTGTGTTGTACAAGACAGAAGCACTATGCTGAGTATCTAAGTGTTCATACATCTGTCTGAGAGTGCCTAGCCCTCTGGCCTGTATGGAGCTGTAAATGCAAGTGGGTAAGGCACATACCTTTTTAATGTTTGCAGTTTGGGCCATAGCATAAGACAAGTTGGTTCCACATAAGCAAAAGATCTCCCGAGGAGACTATGGAGTTAAAAAAACCATATTTGTTCTCCTTAACTGCAGACAGAGGGAACAGTGCAGTGATCCTTCCAGGAGGCACTCTGGGTGTTCTGACCCACATGGGCAGGAGTAACTTGCATAAAATTGGAATTTCACAGAGTGGTCAGCAGGAACACATGGGAGTCTTTGCATTTCTTTTGTGACTTTGACCTTGTATTGCTGCTAAATTGTCATTGCATTGGCCAGTTGTTCCTTAGTTTTGCCGATTTACAGCTGCTTTTTTGTGTTTCTTGGTGACTGGTACGTGAGAAGCTTTCAGGCTCTTTAACACAAAATAGTGTTGCACAGATTTGTTGCTTATATGGAAAGCAGAGGAGCCAGAAGAAAGGAGTGAACATGGGACTAGGAAAGCCTTTCAGTGCTGCCCTGATAGGGAAATTGATGTTAGGTGCCCCTGGCAATTTGCTAGCAGATTCTCCTTAAAACTGTGCCCCGTGGCAGAATTATCTGGTGTTTCTCAGTGTATTTATTCTTATAATTACTGCCTGAAATGCTATTCTGCCTTTTTTAGTCTCGTTTGAGTACTGTCAGGATGACCAGAATTGCCCAAGACGTAGTCTGATGCATCACTAGGAGAATGTTTTTCCGTTTAATTAAATTAGTTGCAGCTCTGTGCCTTCAGACTCGGCAGCAGGATGGTCCTGTGTGGCCCAGCGTGGGGCGTGGTGGCTCTCAGTTGCTGCTGCCACCTTAGCACCAGCGGGAGATGACACGCCTGCTCTGCCTGCAGCTTGGCCCTTGGGGGAGAGTTCAGCTGCAGAGTGCTTTCACAGTTTACCTCTATCATGAATAATTGTTTTCCACAACCGAATCTCTTCCTGAAATGTGCCTTATCTAACCATCCGTTCTCTTTGAACGGTTCCCCCAGAAACTCTCCTTCCAGCTTCTCTTCTTTTGAAGTGGCAAAACACCTGCTATTCTTCAGTGCTGTAATACTTTTGCTGCTTTCTAAACTGCTGTGAAGGAAGCCTACTTGTAAGGGTGTGGTTTTTTTTTTTCCCCCCCTCTGATTTCACCATTCTTAACTCACTCATCTTTTATTTAACATACCAGACCTTCTGACTTGGTTCTTGTCCAATTTTTCTTCACTTACTCATGTTACTGGAGACAGACTGCATCCAGCAGTTGCATTAAAATATTGGCTTTCGACAGCTGAAGTTACTGGTTACACAGAGGTGTTACTTTTCATAACTGGGAGCAGCAAATCAGGGATGGCTACTAAAGGAAATTCTGCTTTTCTTTACTTGTAAGGGGTGACTGAGGGAGGTCATGGGCGCGAGAGGACATCAGAGGCTTTGTCTGGGAAGCTACAGGGAAGACAGTTGCATTATTTCTCTGCTTTGTTGGAAGCAAGGGCTTTAGATTCATTGTGGCAGATTCATAGGAAATGAGCTCTTTCATTATGTACCAGTGCATAATGAGGGAGATGAAAGCAACTGCAAACTTAAATGTAGTTTCTTTAATATTTCAGGAACGCTTGGTCTGGGTAAAATGACTCAGAGCAAAGTCATGCTTTTCTTAGAAGATATTACCTGCTATTTGGAGACCAAACATGCTACTTTTGGACTTTTATTATAAAGTCAGACAGCACTAAATATGAAAAATCAGGTATACTTGTAGACATTCAGATTTATTTGTAGTTTACTGTCAAAGACGACTCCTGCAGCATACAGTCTGGATTTGGCAACAAAAAAGAGCCATTTATAACATCATTTAGAACACGACTTTAAAAATGGAGGTGTTAACTAGTGGAAAACCTAAGATATGTTTAATTAAGTCCCCTTTTTCTGACAAAATACAAGAAGAAAGAGCTGAAGAAAATTAGTGTTTTGAGGTTACCCTTTTATACCTAAAAATGGATATATGTGACTTGACAGCATGCTGAACAGTGTAATCCAGAAATGCTTGGGCAAGAGAGATTGTACTGAAGTGGATTTGGGAGCAGTGACTTTGAGGCAGCAGCAGAGCTGGAAACGGAAGGATAACAGGGTGATGGCTGGGTGGAGGAGGATGCTCTGTGCCTGTGCTCCCGAAGGGAGTGGTAAGAGGTTGAAGTGGGGAAGAGCAGGATATTGATGACTGGGGGAGTTTGGAGCCTGAGGCTGCTGAAGAGAGAAGAAACAGAGGATCCAGAAGACAGTGTTAACAACTTGTATCTTTTGATGTCTGTCCAGTGGTTTGTATGAAGCTACAAGACCTCAGTGGGCTTCAAATGAGTGGTCTGTGCCCACTA
This sequence comes from Merops nubicus, assembly GCF_000691845.1. NCBI lineage: Eukaryota > Metazoa > Chordata > Aves > Coraciiformes > Meropidae > Merops > Merops nubicus. Next base: position 33,752 of record NW_008632796.1, on the reverse strand, counting down.
AGAAGTCATCGGTTTGACCAGCACTAATTTAACAACCTCACTGGCCATTTGAGGTGGAAAGACCACAGAAACAAGAGTACTCTTTCCTCCGAGTTAAGGATGTTCCTACCAGGCATGCTGATGTGGTCCTAAACTGGTGGCTGCAAAAACAGTTCCTACAAAAATGTTGACTACTATCCCATGGTGGACCCAAGAGCTTCCATAATAAGTGTCAGGAGTGCTTGGCTGCAGCTTCCTTTCTTACGTGCTGCCTCTTCTCCTGCCCCTTCCATGTCCATGCACGTATTTTACTTGGCAGGAGTGAAGCTTGCTGCTTACAACGTGATCTACTGCTAATCTGCTTAGTGCTCCAGAGTGTCATTAAATGGCTCTTAGCACACTCTGACTATACCTTAGTAGTCTTCCTCACCTGCAGTTTGTATTTTCCTCAGCACATGAAGGTACTGTGCCTAACATGGGCTGTTGCTCCTTCTGAGTTACATCCTCTCAATTAACTGCGTAACTTTTGATGTCTGTTTAAAGTGTTCAGGAAATTATTATCAAATTAATTTAAAAGACTTGTTAAGCTGGGATGAATCTGAAGTACCTCCTCCCTTAAAGACTTGGAATTCACAAAGCTTTTTATGTGAGTTCACAAGCATAACATCTTCCGTTGACTTTTGATATACGATTTTCATCTTACGTTGCCCTCTGGTCTCAACTCAGAGCCTGAGGAATATAAAATGTTGTTATTTTTTCCAAAACTGGGACAGAAAATGAATACAAAAATCAATAGCATGACAAACATGCAAAAATAGTGTGTAAGAAGTAACCTCCTTGTGAAACAGATAAAGAATTTTGGTTTGCATTTTTGGTGGTTTTTGTTTGGTTTTTTTTTAGTGTAAAAACATTGTTTCATAGGCTTTGGAACAGAACCTATAGAACAGGCTGAATAGAGTTGTTGGCATATTACTTACACAATTTATTTTTTATCAGGGTGTGGTGTTTGTAAGAGGATGATGCCATCTTATCAACAGGCAGCCTCGGAACTGAAGGGTAAATATGTAAGTGAGAAGATTTATATGAAATTTTAAAAATCCTATTAACACTTTTTTTGTATATTTAAATCCACAAATATTTATCCAAGTGGAAATTTTTAAGCAATTTGAAACAAACCAGAAATGAATGACTGTGTTCTAGTTTCCTTCAGGATTCTTTCTTAGTTTTTATTTTTAAAATTTTGGAGGATGAAGTGTTAACTCATTTGCCCTTTAGATCCTGTTTAGTTTTTGTGATGGAAAAATGGACTCTGACACCATTATGTTTATGTTTAGCATCTAATTGATGAGTTTGCAGTCCTTTTGAGCTTATTTTGGTAAAGATAAAGAAATGTTGGCCATGATAGGTTTGATCAGCTTTTTGACCTGATGTTTCTTAGCAGAGTTAAGATGCCCTTACAGTAGTAATTAATCCACTTCTTTAGTGGAGAATCACAGTGTCACAGGAGGGGGATTTCCTTACATTAGCTGCTGATCTTCCTCCTAGCCACTGAGCATAAGCATTAATAAAATCTTACAGTTTTACTAGAACTCTGTCCACAAAGTTAGCATTCATACCGGATTGAAATGAAAGTAAGTTTTGACTGTAATAAAATCCATCAACAGAAGTCACAATTATTTAGTTACCTCTTTGTACTAGTAAGGCCTATTGATCTCTTTAAGCAAGTGAAAGGAACTTCTCCAGTCAAGGTTTTAATGTGCTTAATATATAATTTCTATGATACCAATAATACATGAGTGGCAAAGAAATAGGTTTGTTGTTTCATGGCTTTAGCTGGATTTGGTTTGATCCTACCTGTTAGATCATTCATTGTTGAGGTTACAGGTTTCCTTGGGAGAGGTGGTGTGTGGTGAGAAAAAGCAGCAGCACTCTGGTTCACTGCTGGGGCAGTTCTGGCTATTGCTGCTCATACGCACCGAGTGCTGGCAGACTCCCCAACCTTCTCCCAACTGGTTGTTCTTCAGAAGTGTTTTCTCTAAATCCTTGTTTGCTTAGGGCTGAAATGAGTGGGAGTTTTTCAGATTTATTTAGGACATGGTAGAACCCTTGAAGGTAATTTCAAGAGCATTTTTGTCTAGCCAGACATCACTCTAATGCCATCTCCTGTGGTAGAGCATGTGCTGTGCGGCGGGCAGGAATTAAGAACTGAAAGAATCATCTGCAGAAGGCAGTGCACAGAGAAGGCACACTGCAGAACACTGTGTTCTCCTCTAACTTTCCCACCCTTGTCCGCGTGCAGCTCGTTTTATTAAATTGAAACGTGAGAGTGTAAATTCCAGATCGATTGCTGTTTATTTCCTTCCTCACAGTTTCTGTAGATCCAGGCTAATCCTGCGTAGCTGAGTGCCAGGGCTGTAGCACAGCACGGACGCTGGCAGTGCTTGTGCTTGATGCAGCTCAGGACAGAGGTGCTTTTTGCCCTGGAGTGGTTTTAGTACAGGATCACTTTGGAGGAAAGTCCAGTTATACCCCTGCTACCCATGTCTGTCATGAACATTCATCTGTTCATCTAAATTTGACCTAAATTGCTTCCTGAGTGGGATGTGTACACAGACATTTCGAAAATTAACTGTGCTCTACCCATTGTAAATAATCCATGGGGTACCTTAGAGCAATGTTGACCTCCAGATCAGACTTTGCTGGAAAGTTTGATTGGGTTGGATGAGCTGAAGGTTTGGCCTTTTAATCTGACCTATCATTAGCTGTCAGGATGTGCCAGGCTCAGAAGTGATTATTGGCAGGAAAATGAAGTATATTATTAGTATTAGGTCATGAAAATGTGAACTGTACCTGTCCCTGTTTGCTGTTTTCTCTAGAGAACTGGTTATTTCTTGTCCCAGTACTGTTGCTGAGAGGAAGACAGGTTGGTGTTTTCAGGGTTACGTTCAATTTAGTTCCTGAAATTCCATTACACTAAGTGGAGAAGGAAAAAAAGGGGCTCTGAATCAGAAGAGGATGGCTTGTTTTATCCTTGGCAGGAGAGATTCCCGTGGTTTGTGGCTAGACTGGGCTCTGGTGAGTGACTGTCACCAATGCACTATGGACCAAGTGCAGGGAGGAACTGGTGGTCAGCAAAGCACTTCAGCAGCTACTTAATGCCCATAGACTTCATGAGTGTGCCAGAATGCTCTTCTCAGTAAAGACTGGTTTGAGCATACACTTTCCTCCTTTGGTGCTTGTCTTTTTTTTGTTTTGGCAAAAATATGGGACTTCAGAAGCATAATTCGTACACAGATTTCAGATATCAAATAGAAGGAAGTCTTTATTTAATCCGTTCATTAAACTTGGCTCTACAAAGGCGTCAAGTGGCAGTGTAAGATAGCAATTTTGGAGCAATTCTGTCAAGAAAACTGAAGCAAGGGAGATGTCACTGTAGAACAGGAATGGTCAGAAGCCCAGAAGACATGGCCAGCTAGGAAGGTGTCAAAGGTTAGGGCCGGGCCAGCCACTAGATGAGTGGCAGACACTTTCTATTAACCCCTCTCCCTTCCCAAAGGGGAAGAGAAAGGGAGTAAATGAGAGACTGCAAAAATATGCTGTTAACTTCCAAAAGTGCAGTCACTTTAGAGACTTAGCTGGAAAGTAAAATCAATGTGCAGAATTAGTTCTGTTCTAGCTCAAACCAGGACAGAAGGTTCAGAGTTGGTTTAGATTATAGGCAGCTTGGTGGAGAGCAGGTAAGTGTTGAAATATGTCAAATATCACTGTAGAGGTGCCAGGAGCAAACTGATCTTAATGTCTGTTGTGGTTATTACAAGAGGTAATGGGCTTAAATTGAAGTCAGGGTCAGTCAGTTGTTCACTAAAAGCAAATTAGCTAAACATCTGGCAGGAGCAGCTTAGATATAGAGGGAGGATCCTGACTTTTGGTAGTAGGTGTATTTTGATGGCCCCTGAGAGCCTGATATGGAATAATTCTGTGATTATAGGCCAAGTAAAGCTGTTACTGTTGTCATTAAAAATGAATCCCATAGTAATAGGCTTTTTGCTAATTATCTTTCATATAATGTATGAACACTAGAAGGAATCCAAGTTATTGACTTGTTTCAATCACTGTAGACTGGGTGGACACAGTGAAGTTGTAACAGAGTATCTGAGATGGGTGGAGAATGCCCATTTAAGACCTAGGAAATCCTCTGGAAGTTCACAGCAAATGTGAAATCTGTTAGGCTGGTGTTTGAAGGAATTGGTTAATGAACCTGGTTCTCACTTTGTAAAGCAACTGCTGTATTTTGATCCTATTGCATTTAGCTACCCTCAAGTGGTAACTTAGAGGTTAAGGTAAGGGGAGAACTGGGTCTAGATAATCTCATGTGAATTAAGTCAATGTGGTTGTTGGAACTACAAGCAAAATTCAAAGAGACTTGGCCAGCCAGTGTAAGCCCTATTTCTGTAGTCTTCTCGGCTAGCTTTCCTGTATCTTTTCTCAAGGTAGGGGAAAGAAAACAAATTACCTTTTTTCCTTCTTTCCAGCACATTTTTAGAAAAGGTTGACCTTCAAAAGAAGATTTTCTGCTTTAAGATTTAATGCTGGCTCTGAGCACATTTGGTTACTCTGCAGTTTGCTTTCCATCAGGAACCTGGTATTAAATTCTGATGTGATATTTCATCTGGAAGGAGAAAATCCTGGGTTTGGTGTAGGAAGAGGGAGGGGTTTGAATTAAGACCCTACTGCTAAAATTATTTAGCCATCAATGCCATTCAACTAAGTTAATCATGAGTCGGTATCTCAACAACTTGCTGGTTGAAGGTTTGACAGCAGAATGACCTCTGTGTGAATCTGACACCCACAGAAACTCAGAATCAGCCCCAGGTTGGAAATTTCTGGAAGACAGGTGGACAGGGTGCAGGACAAGTCACAGGAGCCCTGAGCCTGAAGCTTGGGGTGAAGGGCTCTTGGGATGGAGGATGGTTGAGATAGAGGTAAGGAAAGGGAGGGAGAGGTTTTTTGTTTCACTTGCTAGTCTGAAAGGCTACTATGTTTCTGTGCCCCTGTTTTGATATCTGTAGGACAAGGTTAATTCTTATCTGACTGACAGGCTGTGATGAGAGTTAAGCTAAGAAATTTAAGGCATATAAATTCCATGTGGTGTTTCCTGGGCGCATGCAAATAGGGCAGGTTTTACTTTCACTTCAAAGTAATGCTGATTCAGTAAGTGCATTTTTGCCCCTTGCCCTTTAGTAGCTACATTTTTGAACTGGGATCCTGCAAGTGCTTTGCTGGTTAGAGCTTCTGGACATTAACTGAGATATAAGTTAGTTGCTGGAGTGGAAACTGGGGAGGTGAGGGTGGAACTTCTTGGGTCCTAGCTGATGTTGAACTAAGCCATGTCCTTTCAGAAGAAAAAAAACACACACAAAAAATTAGTTAGGCTTGTAGCTTAAAATACAAATACAAAGAGCAGAAGTAATGTGACCGAGAGAATTCCCTTTAGGTGTTTCTATTACTAGGTGAATAGAAAGAAATGGAGATGCTTCCCCAGCAAGGAGGAAGTGACAAGCTGATTGGTGTGTGCTTTCTGTGAACTAGACTCAAATATTGCTGTTTCCTCTTGCACTAAATCAGAAAACCTTCCCTGCCTTTTACAGAGAGCCCCTTACATTACAGCAGTATGAATGAAATCAGAATCTGCCCAGGGCTTTGTATTTTTACTTAAATCTTTAAAAGAAGTTGTAACGTTCCTGCTGTATTATAAGACTCAATACAGTTATGCTCTGTTTTTTCAGGTTCTTGCAGGGATGAATGTTTACTCTGCTGAATTTGAGAGGATTAAGGAAGAATACAACATCCGGGGATATCCTACAATCTGCTATTTTGAGTCAGTGATGTTTTGCTACTACTTTAGAAATCATACACTCAATTATAATTGCATGTTCTTCTCTTCCAGGGCAAAGACTAAACCTGGTTTTGTTGCTTTAACAGGAAAGGAAAGTTCCTGTTCCACTTTGAGAATTATGGTGCTACTGCGGCAGATATAGCAGAATGGCTGAAAAAGTAAGGCATTGAACTTCATGCACTCCACCTTTTTATGTATTCTTCATTATTTACAGAATGTAATGGTTTAGGAACAGCCATCTCTCCCTCATTCCCTCCGCTCAGAAGAGCAAACAAAACTACCCTGCTGAGACTGGCTAAGCTAGTACAGAGAGATTGCCTCATGTTTGGTTTTTAGCATGCATGCCTTGCATTTCGCCACTGCGGTTCGTCTGTAATGGGAGACTGTCTGTGGGCCAAAATTAATGCAAATGTACACAGCTCAGTTTCGTTAAAAATGCCAACATAAATTTCCAATGATATTGAGGGCCTGAACTTAATAACTTGCACAAGGTCTGACTTTTGTTGTTTCATTAAAAATGTATACCAAGTGCACAGTTCTCATTGGCTCTTTGGCCTTCAGCTGGAGCCTTTAAAGTGTCTCGCAGAGATAAACTGGAGATCAAGGCATCCCAGGTTACTGTTCATTTTTACAAAGTCTGTGCTTCATGGCATGACGTGAAGTGATGTTGAAAGCACTTTATTCTACCTAAAGAGAGCTATTTGCAGCCATAAATATTTTGGGGTCTGAATGAGCCTATGGGACTAGCAGCTGAGAGAGAGACAGACAGAAAAGTATATGAGTGTGTGTGTGGATAGCTGCCTTTCAGCTAGAGCAAATCAGCACATTGTCAGTGAAGCTGATAGAGCAGCCGGAGAGACCTGAGATACTTGGTGATGGAGAAACCTTTAACAGTTAGCTCTGGCTCTTGGGCATTGTGATGTCTTTGTAACCCTCCCTTGTTTGCTGCAGCCACAGAAGTAAACTTGAATGAAAGTAATAAATCAAATGCACAGGGAAGAACAGACAGTTGAAAACTATTGTGATAGTAGGGCGTAGCAGACTTTGCAGCAGTGGGGCTGTGCTGGGAACGTGGATGTGGTTGCAGGTAGCCCAGGGTCTTCAGCAGTGGCAGGCTGGGTGCTTCAGGATTGGAACCCACAGATGAAGTGGCAGCAGCGTTCCTGTTAGCCTCAGGAGGCACAGATACTGCAGGCAAGCACTGCCCAGTGGATCAAAGAGGGGGATTTTTGCCATAGTTTTAAGCCTCATTTAGTCCATTAAGCCATCAGATGTGAATGATCAAGATGGCAGCTTCAGCAGTGCTGGGGAGATGATCAGCCCTTGGAGCAAGGATATGACTTCATCACCTGCACTTTATTATGCTTTTCAGTTTTGCAAAGATGTGGTTATCTCTTGGCTACCACATGTGAAACATTAGATGTTTGGGGTGATTTTTCCCCCCATCTGCCCACATAATATCCAGATAATCCCTGTAATATGCAGTGCCTTTATATCAGTGCTGTGACAGCAAGTGAGCACAGCTACTAGAGGCAAAGCAGAACAGCTGCAAGCTCTTCCCAATGATAATCTCTGCTAACAAGCCACTGTGGGCTTTGGCTGATATTTCAGCAGTCCAGAGCTGAAGACAGCTGTTTGTCCTCACTTAGTATTAGTGCATGCTTATTACTTTCCCAAAAGATGATCTGAACAGTGGTTTTCTTGCCCATTTTGTATAATATACAATCTTTAAAGAAACCACGTTGAGAAATTATGCCTGCTTAAATTTTACCCGTAATTGATCTTACAGTTAAAGCTGCATTTGGGGTAAGTCTGCTATGTGCATAACATTATATTTCTCTGAGGAATCTGCAGTACAAGTAGTCCAATGATATGGCAATAGCTCTAGGAAGCCAAAAAGTGTAATTAGATAGCTGCAGGGCGTATAGGCTGTATTTCAGGATAGTATAATACTAAAATTGTGTCAGGAAGTCAGCCTAATGCAAGATGATGTTTTGCAGAGCATGGGCACGGCAGTGCCAGGGTGGCCATGGCAGCCCACGGCGAGGGGAGCCAACGTGCTCTTATACTATCATCAGATTCTCAACAGAGAATCCAGCAAACTTTGAGCCATGTGAAATGACCTGTTTTTTGTGGACACTAGGTACACGCTGCAGTAAAGGAGCTGTTTTCTCTTCCCTCTTCTCTGTTTTTTCCTCTAAATCTTACTGGTTGATCTATGCAGATTTTGGAGTGAGGAAATTACATAATTTAATGAAGGTTAAAATTATTAAAATTATTGAAAGGAAAAGTTTTCAGTGTTCTTTCCTCTCAGAACAAGAGCTGCTAGAAAAAGAAAAGAAAAACACCTTTTTTTTTTATTACTTATTGAAGGTGATGCTTTTTTATGCTGAAGTGTGCTAATGCATCAGTCTTACAGATACTTAACCTCTCTTATCTTCCTAATAGGCATGGGCTACTATCTTATAGAGTTGCAGATGTTTTCAAGAGACATAGAGAGAAACCATCATCCAGCCTTATTCCAATGTGCAGCAGTGTTAACGCAAGAGATGCTATCTTGCACACACCACAGTTCTGTTTCTTCCTTTTTTTTTTTTTAATCTGGTACACAGCTGTATCAGTCTGGATGGTCGGCAAGCCAGACAGTTTCGTGCTGCCTTCAGTAGCCTCTTAGTTTGTCTTGCTGTTTTTATGGATTCCTCTTGGGCTCTTTCTTAGCACCAGACTTTCAATTAAATCAAGAAGTTGTTCTCTGTTCTTAATTGAATTAGCTCTTGATAACTCCTCCAGACTTCTATCATCCTATTTTTGGTTTTCGGGCGTTAGATGTGCCTTGTCTCAGTTTTAAATGACATTTTAGAATGTGCTTGTTGCTTCCTCCTGGCCTTGAGGTGCTTCTTACCAACTCCTGTATAGGCTTATTAGCATGCACAGCATTTTAAATTGGGCCATTTGAGTAAACCTCCTGTGCCCTGCTTTAATGAAATAGGTCACGCCAGGCCTTGCTAAACACCATGTTCTGCCAGTGCTTTGTAGACACTATGTCCATGTTCATCATGCTGTCCCTACTCAACTCCCTTTCCAAGTTCATTAAGTGTCATGGTGTTTTCTAGAAAGCCTTTGCTCAGCCAGGTTACCTGCAGGTTATTGGTCTCTTACGGGCTTGACAATACGCAAACTGATTGTCTGCTAATTTTTAAGAGGGTAAACTCTTGTGGATGGTGACCTGACTCTCTCTCAGCCAAGTGCAGCTCCAGTCTTTGCTTTGATGTTTATTTCTTGGTTTGTTTGTCATATAAGCAGCAGTAGAGGTGTGCATCACAGTCTTGCATGGATTGGTTAATATTCTTGGATCCATACCCATTGCCATCTGAATCTCTGTCTGTCCTGCTTTTTTTATCAAACTAGGCTTTCAGCCTAGAAATGAGCAAGGCAGGATAAATGAGTTATCATGCGTTTGCCATTCCTTGTTCCAGGCAACTAACACAACAATACATTCTAATAAAAAATGATAAATCTGCTTTCGCCAGAGATAGGGTCACATCCAGACCTGTACTTTGCCAAAGAATTTGAGGAATTTGGGGGGTTATTTGGAGCTCATGACTATAACTGGCAATGATAAAATAGCTTCAAAGTCTGGTTCCAAATGTTTGTATGTTTGGGTGTCTTTATGTGAACACTGCTTTAATAAATAAAATGTAATTAGCATAGTTTAGTTCACATCTGCCAAATTGTCTTTTTAATGTACATTAATAAAAGCCAAGAACAATTGTTTAGTGAGATGTTGAGCACCGAGCTGGTCCAGAGGACCTTGGGTCCACTTCGCAGATTTGGCACTGTGTCCTTGAGCAGTTTCTCTGGCTCTGATCCGTTGAAGATGGTTAAACTCATGTGCAATCACAGTGAAGTCACTAGGACATGTCACTTATTTTTAGGTTAAGCATGCAGTTGAGTAGCTTTGCTGAATTAGGCCTACAAGCCCACTGCTGAGTAAGGACATAATGATGCCTCCCCAGGTCACAGGGGTTGTTCAGGGTAAAACCGTATGCTTTTGGGCAAGTAGTCTTTGTAGCTAGCTTGTGGTCCTGACACTGACCCTCCTTCATTCCCTGCTAGCCCTAATCATGCTGTCAGTATTCTGGTTAGATTGGCTGGTTTTGCTCACTGCTTTTCTTTCTGTTGCAATGGCTCCTGTGAACTACAGAGTGTGAATGCTGTGAGAGAGGGAGAATTCTCCTGAGGAGGGTGAAAGAAAATGCATATGACTTCTATGATGTAATAACCAAGTAGGCTGGTTATCTCCTCATTCCATCCCCTTCCATTGCTGATCTGTCCTCATGAGCTTCTTGTGGATTTTTTGATTCCTCCTCTAGTTTCATCTGAGTTTCAGTGCTTATAATTTTCCATAATTTTCTATTATGGAAGCTGTTCAGTAGGGTCAGTGTGTCATACATATATGGACATCTGCACAGAGTGGTTCCTTGCAGTCCAGCTTGCCAAAATGACTGCTTAGTACCAGAGAGCTGCTTTCAAGCTGTGTCTGTATGTCTTGTAGCCCACAGGCACCTCAGCCACAGGCTCCGGAGACTCCCTGGGCAGATGAAGAAAATGTAGTTTATCACCTGACTGATGAGGACTTCGACAAGTTTATGAAAGATCATTCATCTGTGCTAGTGATGTTCCATGCACCATGTGAGTGTCTTGTTTTTTGTTTCCCTATTCTGTACCTTGAGCCAAATGCCTGCTAACAAAACTAACGATGACTTTCAGAGCCATGAGCTCAAAGTCCAGGCTTTTCTTGTTTGCGATGATTGTTAAATACACAAGACATGAAGTGTTTGTGAAGTTACGAACTTCACATTTAGGACAGAGATGTGCTGCTGGAAGTGACACATTGTAGACTGAGTCAAAACATAACTGAAGAGTGTAATGAAGCTTAAATAGTCTGAAGACATCTTTATACAGTATGATTTCCCATTTTCAGCTTGCCTTCTGTGTTGTTTGCTTTCAAAGCAGAGCTCTGGTTGATTGAGCAACTTGAGAACTGTGAGCTCCTGAGTTCTTGTTCGTGGCTGCTGATGTGTCATTTTGAGCATTTTTCACTCCTCTGCCACAGTTTATCTGGCAGTGTAAGGGCATATTGTCATTGTGTACTGTGCCGAAATATGTCAAATCTTGATTTAAGTTCAGAAAGTCCCCAGGACTTTTGAAAACTAATACAGAGCTAGTAGTGATATTATTTACTGTTTGGCTGAGAATGCCTTTTTCATGAGAATGATTTTTTTTCATGACTTGAGGTTTTAGCTTAAGCACTGGGCAGTGTTCAGAAGGCTGTTCCAGCTACATCATCCTCCTGTACACTGTTGGGTAGAGTGCGTTAACCCACTTAGTTCACTTAGGATAAAATTTTTTTCAGCTATGTAGCTGGTTCTACCAATTCTTTGTCTGCCATGGAAGGTTCAGGCTCAAATCTGTTATGTTGGGTGATACACAGCTTCTGTCTCCTCTTGTTGCTGTGCTGGCAGTTGCACTTGGGTGAGATGTTCGTTTTTATGGCAATAGATTTGAAGATTAGGGCTCTGGAGACAGGCTGTGTGCTCACAGTTAAAATATGGAGGGTCTTGGCACAGAGGTTGAAATCCTGCTTCCCTTTAAACCAGCAGGAGTTAGTTTTGAAATGCCTTTTTTTGAAGGTATGCTCATAAGACTCACTGGAAAAACATACCATAATGACTTGCCTTTGCCCGATGAAATGTCTGGGGGTTTGATCCACTGAAGCAGGTGACTGACTGTTGTTTTGTTGCTGTGTTCACTGGATTATTTGTACTAATGACAGTGGGACTGGAGATTAACACTTAGTCTGAAAAACAAAACACAAGTAGCAGAACTGATGAAGCCTGGTTTGCTCAGGAGTTATTCTTTGTGAGCTAAATCCTTCCTTCCCCAGATTTCCATGCACCCCGGTGTGCAAGCGCCAGCACGGGCTGCTGCTCCTCAGGAGCTGTGTGCTTGTTGGCCTGGCTGAAGTGCTGCTGCCAGACAGAAATGTAACTGCTGGATTTCCCTCCTTTCCATCTTTAGCAAGTCAGATTAAAAATAATGAACACAGACTATATGAACTATGTGAACACACACAGTTTTATATTAAATTCAAGTTAGTTTAAGACTGAACAGGGGTCTGTTCGTTTTTTTTTTTTAGGTGTATTTTTTAAAAAATTTTACATTCTAAAACAAATAATAGAATTTTAGGGATAACAATATTTTCTGATCTACTGGAGAGAAGGGATGCCTCCAGCTAGTTAATGTTTTGTACTAAGGGGCGTTTTGTGCTAAGGTACAGGAGTACTTTGGCAAATGCTGTTTTAAAAGTGAATCAAATGGCTAAATCAGGCTGTTGCGATCTCCTGGTAACATGTTCCAGTTCCTCAGACTCAGAATAAAGAATGTTCCTTGCTAGAACAACTCTTTTAAATGCAGCTCGAGTATTTGGGGCATTTTATTTACGTTCAGGTGGCAGCAGTATGCCTATGTGCAGAATCCAGTTTGTACATGTGTGATAGATCTGTGTTTGTAAGAGTCCTCTCTGGGCACCCTCAGCAAAGCGTAAGGCTTGCGAACTAATTAACAACAGACAACTATCATAAACAGTTACCTCCATGATTAAAAGATCGTCTCCTAGCACTTCTTAAATGTGCTAATGGAGTTACATTATGACTTAGGAATATTAAGAGATAAATTACTCCAGTAAAAGAAGCAGTAAAAATGTAGGATATCTTACTCGGCTTAACCTTGGTATCTTAGGATGAGAGAGGTTTTTTTGTAAAAATTATGTACTAATAAAAAAAATAGTTGAAACGGATGATACAAAATAGGTGCAGAACGCAGGATAGGCTTCTGTGTAACTAAGAATAAGCAAGGGGATTTCAACACTGGCCTGGAATTAGAAAGTGCTTAAACCCCCATGTCACCATGTAGCTTACACGTGACTTGGAGTTTTTCTACCATACTGTCAGTCTTGTGTTCGTGATAAGTTCTTTTAGTGGAGGGAGAATTATTTCAGTGATGCTTTAACTCCATAGTCAGATGGACGACGCATTAGTAGAGTGTAGTATTAAAAGATGTATGGGGGATTGGGAGCTTTTTATCCCCCAAATGTTGAAGACAAAGCTGAACCAAACGCATCCTCGGTAAATACCTGTGAACTGCAGAATTGGGCACTGTGATGAATGTGGCCAGTTAGGTCTCCATGCCTGTGGCTACTAATGATCATCCCTGAGGACCACAGTATAATTATTTATCATCAGTTGCACTTACTAGCCCAATTAAAGGCATCGCAGTGTTTTGTGTTAAGTGCTGCCTAGCATAACTGGGTTCAACTAAAACAGCGATTTAAACTCATCGGGAAGGTCTGCAGCATGCAGCTTACACCTCGTGCTATCAGAGACCTTATACTTTTTCTGCAATAATTTAGCACAATGATTAAACAGAAAATGTGTTGTTTTGAGTTGTTACTGCCAGCCCTGTGAAACATGAGTGTGGGTGGGTAGGATGAGTTCATCCTGCCTTCATTTTGCAGGTCACAAGGGACATGAAGCAGGGTTTTTAACCTTCTGAAACTCCTTTATAAAGCCCTCCAGAGGATATTCAATAAATATGAATATTTAGTATAGGTAAAGAGCAACCCAACCAACCAGGAGTCTGAAGGCACTCTCCCTCCCCAGCCATCTGTGTAGGGTGTTGCACTGTAGTGCTCCTTATTCAAGCATTTTGCTGAAATTTCGTAGTTGTTGATGGTGGGCATAGTGTTATCCTAGATATATCCAGATTGAGTCTTGCAGACACCTGAAGTTTTTTTTCTGTGTGTTGCTATTGTACCCAAAACTTTTAGTTATAAACCGAGTTCTCCTGCATTATACAAAAGAGCAATTAAATGGCCGTTCCCCCAAAGGATTTAGAGCTTTTGCTTGCATTGTTCATACTTGTTAACATGAAATAGCACGGTTCTGTTAGTGGGCCTGGTTTTGAGTCTGTAACAAAAGATGTTTTGCACACATATGTGCTTCTTGATATGTGTCTATAGCTGATAAATTGATTTAGATGCCCAAAATGACAACTGGGTTCTGAATGTCTCTAAATATGGGTTATGCTGCCAGTCAAGTGGCATTAAATGCTTTAGTGACATGAGGACTCACTGGGAGTTGAAATGCTCCTGAGTCACCTGAGCACAAAAAAAGCCTTGTTTGTGTTTCCAGTTTCTTCATCAAACAGTTTGCTGAGTTGAGTGCAATTTTAAAAATTATTCTGTTCAAAATGTTTGCCAAATTAGTGCAGGTTGCAGTCCTTCTGACTCAATTTTGTCAAAGGAATAAAAACCCCATGAACTTCCCTTTCTACATTTTTTGCAGCATTCTTCTCCAAAGCACATCTCAGTCTCTTGCACAAAATAAAACTAAGATGCTGATACGTCAATTCAGATGCTACTAAAAGGTGTTTAAATTTAGGATTGAAATTAAAGTCAATTCAGAAATGGGTTCTAAAAGTGTCTGTTTTTCATGCACAGGAGTTATTTTTCATTATGTTTTGTGAGCAAAAATGACACTAAACATTTTAAAGTGTACCTGTTCTTGCAGCCTCATGCAAAATAATGTCCTGGCGCCACCGTGAGCTGTAGCCTCCCCATGTACCCTCAGCAAGCACAGATCTGAGTGGTCTTAGATACTAATTAGTGGTCATCATTGGCCACCTCTGGTTCCTGCAGGTTACTTTACCCCTCCTCGTGCCCCATCAACTATAGCAAAGCCCATGGTCTGGTGTTGATGCCAGAGGTAACAGAAGGTAAAGAGGCACTTTGGCTGTACTGTTAGTGTTGAGTGTGCATTTGCTTTTTAAAGGATTAAACAAAGTGGTTTTTCCTGCAGCATTTCTTCCTTGTATATGAGCTTAAATTCATGTTGAACCTGTCTTTTTCCTAGCCCTCTTCATAGAAATTCAGAATCATTATATAAGCTGTAGTTGCAGGTCTTAAAGTTAGGAAAAAATGTCAGCATCCTTAGTGAGATACTGGAGCCTTCACAATTTCCCTCTGTTGATAAGGAAGGCAGGCAGGAAAAAAATGCAGCTGCTTTTTTTTTTTTAAATAAATCCCCTCTTTAATTTGTTTAATTTGTTCTTGGAAACTTCTTTGGAGATGCAGCCCTGACATGCCTTTTCTTGCTTCCCCCCTAATCAAAAGGGAGAGCAAAAATAAATCTTGATATGCTAAAAGTACTATAGTTTTGATGCATTGTTGAAATGTGCTTGAAATTCCTTTCCTGTCCTTGGATATTTTCTCTCCCTTTATAAACCAACCAGATAAATTGCACAGGTAGTGCTTTCCAAAGCCAGCTATTCAGCTGTGCAGGTTTTTAATTGCACAGGGAACTGTTTTATCAATTTAGCTTTGAAAAACTGCGTTTCACACCCTTCCCTCCTCCCTCTGGTGCATTACAACCCAAGGTTTTAAGCCACTTTGTGGACTTATTATTAAGAATGCCAGCCAATTAGCCATGCACAAGATGAAGGCCTCCAGCTTCTAACCAAGCAATGGACTCGGATCTCTCCCTGCCAAAGCACCATCATTGGTTTCAGTAGACTTGGTTTTGTTTCTTACTGCTCCATGTGGTGAAACTGGGATGTAGGAATCCATTGCTCACTTCAGATATAAAGTAAGGCAAACTCAGAATGTCCATACAAAATCAAATCTGTTTTTGTTTTTTTTTTTTTTTTTTTTTTTTTTTTTTTTTTTTTTTTCAAACTGGCTTTTACAGCTATGAATAAATCAGTCTCCTTTTCAGACCCTGACTGGTTCCATATGAAAGCTCCTCATGAAAGCAAGCTACCATTGCAGTGAGCCCTAATTGGTATGTCTGTTGGCAGCCTCACCAGAAAGGCCACAAGTTGAAAAGGCTGAAGAATTAATTTATTGTGCAGCCTGAAAAAACAGCCTTTCTAGCACAGGTCAGCAGCAGCCTAACATTGGCAGCCTGTGATAAATAAATAAAGTTTTAAGTTTTTCCATAGTAATTTCCATGATTCAGTCAAGGACATTATTTTTAAATGTAGATTCTCCAAACAACAAGCAGCACAGAATGTGGAATGGATGGAAATATCCTTTAATTTTTATTTGCTCCTGTCATACCTGACATCTGTGATTTTTTTTTTTTTATTTTATTTTTATTTTTAAATAAAACGTTGTCTGTGCTCAGTGGTTACGTGGAGAGCTTTTGGAACCTGCTTCCAGATGTACAGCTTCTAGGATGAAGGCAAATAGTAGGTAGCTGTGAAGCTGTTCTTGTTAGTCCTCTGCTAGGAACCCCCTTAATTTATTTGACATTATCTAGTTGTAGCTCTTCAGAAGTTGTTTCTGGTTGTCTCTATTGATGGGGTCAGTTTAAAATACTCTTTCATCACCAAAGTTCTGCCTTCATACCTCAGCCTTGGCATTAGCCAATTCGTGTGCTTTGAAGAGAAGCTGTGCATCTGCCTGGTGCCCTTGTGGAGGGGTCTCAGGTAGCTTCCTAGGAGGAGTATCAGCAGCTGCAGGAATAACATCTAGTCCAGTATTTCTCCACTCTTCCACTGTTTGCAGCTTTATAATCTTGGTCAGTCCTTGGTTGAAGATAACTTATGTGTGAGAAAAGCTTATTGAATGGCAGAAGTTGCAGTGGAGAGCCATGTTTTCAAAATGCACATTAGCTGTGTGAAACAGCAGGGAGTTGGAAGCCAAAAGCTTGGCAGGCTGTAGTCTTTGGTCAAGGGTTTGCTTTAGAGTTTCTTGGAAGGTCTTTATAAACTATGGCAATCCAACCTCACAAATGAACTCTGCTTTTTAAATTGGACTTTCCATATGGGCAATACTTCAGAAACAATTGTGCCTGTTATTCAGTGATGCGGTAGTCAGAGAATGAAATGAAGGCAAGCAGAAGGAAAAGAAGAAGGAAAGCCTTGAACAAGGCAAACTCTGTTAGACTATTATGTAGGTTACAGGCGGTACCTAGCTCTGTTGGGTTTCTTGGTGAAGCAGTGCAGGTGTCAGGATGGGCTGTTCACTGAAAGACTGAAATGTGCAAGGGCTTTTGGATGATAAATATTGCTGTTTAAAAGTCTGGACAGATAGGCAAAGAGATCCGCTTCAGTTCCAGCATTGCATTTCCTGCCTCTTTACATCCCTTAGGTGCCTAACTTTAATGTTGCCTTAGTGCATTTTTAATGGGTTGTATAATAAAATGCTTCCCTGGACAGGCATAAATTGTGCCAACTTTCTGTTCGTTCTATGTATGTACTCTTTAGCTGTAGATTACTGGCAGGCTCCTGGAACAGATATATTCATATAAACCAATTCAAAACAGGTAAATCCTCATCTCCTGAATTTGCTTCCACTGAAGTGAGCAGGTTCTGACTGTTGATTTTGGAGGGAGGAGGACTGGGACACTCAGACTAGGTTCGTCAATATTTAAAAGCATCTGAGTCTACAACAGGATGTTGCTTGATATTACATATATTTGAATATCAACAAAAATCTCAGAGTATGTAAACAGTTCAGTTCAATGACCTGCTAGTGCAATGACCAGCCTCATTAAGCTAATTACAGCAATGACTTTCAGTGGACATCTAATCACACATTAAAACAGGAGTTCTTAAATATACAGCAAACAAGGAAAATTAAGAACCTGACATGGATTTTTCCTTTAATGACCATCCTACTTACACTTCTTGAGGGTTTAAAAATAAAAATCAATATGGGTTTTTAGCAGTACTTCATATAAATAGGAATGTGGAGAGTATAAAAAGTCTAATAACTAGCTTGTGCAGTAAAACTTGATAGGATAACTAATGAAAAGGGTGAAGACAGTAATGACTGAGTCCATTGTCTGTTTTGTGTCAGTCTTGATACTGGAACATATAGCTTGTGTATGATTATTTTATATTTGAAGCAGTTTGTGCTCTTTGAGCAGGGTAAAGTCATAAAGAAGGATGATCCAGTGATAAAAGCAACAGCCTTGGCCTGGAGATATAAAAGTTTAGTTCCTTGCCTTGCTTTGATTTGTACAGTTGTGACCCAAGTTGCTAAATATTTGTTGGTTTCCAATCCATGAACTGGAGATAACATTTCACCTTGTGTGGAAGTTTTATCTAGGAAGCTATGTCCAGACTGCAAGATACTCCAGTACTGCAGGAACTGGGGTATGGAAGGCATACAAATGTTGCAAAGGCTTGGTTTATGTGGAGGAAGTAGGATTCAACCCTTGGCACTCCTTGGCTTATGGCATATGGTCAGGTTTTTGGCCCCCAAGTTTAGGAAACCCCATCTTCCACTGGGTGAGCACACAGCTCGGGCAAGACTATTGCAGCTAGAGCTGGGGACTTGCAGCCTGGTTACGGCCCATACTGGGACTTGAAGGCAGGAGCCCTGGCTGACTGATCCAGCTTCATAACAGAGAGGGTGGCAAACCCAGACCTTTGGGGTGTTCATAGCTGCTCTGCCTTCGAGCTGAATCTCAGCTTGCTCTTGTGCCATGGTACTGTTCTGGGGACATGCAGTGTACTTTGAATAACTTGCTGATTAGCAGGTGTGGGTATTGAGAGCACAACAGTAGTAAAGGAGGAAAGAAAAGAGCAGAACTGTAGATACTTGTTTTTTGTGAAATTTGGGGAGTTTGTTCAAAATGCATTGCTGTATGCTCGCCTCCAGTAGGGAGCAATTAGTTTGTCTATTAAAGAAGCCATTTATGAAGGCTATTCCAATCAGAAAAAAATCTTTCTGTGCATGTGTGGCAGGTGGTACGAACGGAACATTAGTTTCTTTGGGGACTTGCTGCCTCATTTCTCACACCACAATTGCCTTTCCTCTCTCCTAACAAGTCCTTCCCGACTGAGACTGTTGCAAAGGAGTAGTTACGACTGCTGGAGGGCCAAGGGACAGCTGAGGGGAGACTTGCACCATTCCCCCCTTTTCTGGGTATCTGTTGTAGATGATTTTAGTTATTTAGGGTGGTCTTTTAAAGGACTTCTGCAATTTTACCTGTGAAGCCTGCATCTGAGCGTGCAGATCAGGTAACTGTCCTCCCAGAAGCTTGACTCCAGTGTATGTGTGAAGCCTTAATGCTCTTGTGGCAAGTTCTGATAGGAGTGAAGCATAACTTATTTTTATAGGTTTACTTTGCTTGCCACTAATTATGGGTGAACAGTGGGAATTAGCTTTAAGAATTGAGCACCAGGTTTATTTCTTCTGAAATAAATTAATTTCCTTGCCTGGATAAGCTTAATATATGGTGCAGGGCTTTCATTTGGAAAGTGTCTCACTGTATCTCTGCTACTTGAATCATTACCAGTAGAGTTTTCATTATCAAGTTTATCTTTCCAAATACTTTATGACTTCAATTTTTATTATCCTGTGGAAGGTAGAGAACTTATTTAAAGGGCAAATAATGAACAGAGAAACCTGCAGTGAAAGATTGCTTGCCTGCCTGTCTGCTCCTTTTGCCCTTTCAGATGGTGATTTGGCAAGTGATGCTGTCTGATTTACTAATAAATTAATCCATTGCTTTGATATTAAGGTCTTGTGCTGGTGGTGGAAGTGTCTTCTTGGGCTCCAACTGCTTGTGGTTAGCAAGCATCTTGCACATTTCTAAGTAGGTGAATCCGTCTCAGTTGGTAATGACTTCTGCGCCAATTTCAGACCTTTTTGTCCATTCTGCATAATATCCCTTCCTGGTACTTCACTTTTGTAGGTATCTTGACAGTAATAGCCAATGTCACCATTGCTTTTAACACCCATGCCCCATAAGCTTAAGTGCTTTGGGATGTACCTTTCTGAGGAAGATCTCTTTGCATTGCATCCATTTTGCTGATGTTTTACACTAATTGCATCTTAGGATATCATTTGCTTGCTAGGCTATTTTCCTGAACTGGGCATTCAAAACTATTTCATCTAACCTCTCTTCTTTGATGTTCTCATTGTTAAATGCAAAGTATAAAGTCATGAATAGTGGAGAGGGAGTGTGAAAGAAAACAGTGCAACTTCTCTCCCCAAGGTGAAATTTCATTGCTCATGTGACAATGGCGAAGGGGGCATCTCTTTTGGATGTGGAATAATCATGGTTTAATTAAGAAAGAAACCTTCTGGTGGTATTTTTCATAAACTCAACAATTTCACCTGAAGGCAGCCATGTTGTTGTCTTGTTCTTTCATATTTCAATGGGGGGAAATTAATTTTCAACACCTATTCAGGGTCATGTTCCTCCAAGCTGGTGTGGGAAGTGTAATTCATATCTCCTGTTGGCCAGCTGACCCACCTTCCTTCACTTCTTTTCCCACCCAAGAGGGATGGTAGGAGGCACCATCGTCTCCCAACACTGATTTCTACCAGTTGCACCATATAGTTTTGATTAAGAGAGTATATACAAGCAATGTAATCTCCGGTAGCTGGAAGCTAAAGCCAGATTTGGAATGGAAGTAAGGAACCATGTGTCTTTTGTTGTTAGTTTATTTTAGATAAACATGGTGATTAGTTTTGAGAGTGTTCCTGGGTACATGCTGGAGTCGGTGCTGTTGCAGTTAGGTGTATGTTTTTCAAAGGCTAGTTTCAGGAGCCTGGCTCAGCCAGAGCTGCCTGTGAGGTGGAAGGCAGAGAGAGCACACTCTGGGGTCAAGACAGAGCAGAAATATCTCACTGTGCCTAACTCTCAGTGATCCCTGCGAGGTGGCAGCCTGTGACTGGGGTTAGCCTTGGAGAATATTCACCCCTTTCTCTAAGCCTTTATATCAAAAAAAGATAGGCTCCAGCATGACCTGAAATTAAGACAGAAGCCTGTGTTGCACAGTTCATCAGAGCTGTTGTCTGAAATGCCGTGGAGGCAGCCTGCAGGACATGCTCAGTGTTTTCTCCCCTCTGTGCTGAGCATTCCCCTGCTAAGGTCTCTTGCTGGCTGAAGGCAGCCCTTCTGAACATGGCACGGATGCAGACAGCATTCCCGGAGGATACGTTTGGTTAAGCTCTCTTCTCAGACAAATCTTGTATAATGCAGTGATCTGACTGCCTTTAAAAAAAACAAACAAACAAAAAAAACCAAACAAACAAAAAAAACCCCCTTGAAAGTCATAGTGTAACTGTCTAAAGCTGTTATGAATCTTTTGCTGAGCAGTTTCAGTGATGCTGGGGTGGAAACAGTTATGCCAGCATAGAAAAGACAATCAGGAGTTGGATTTCAAATGCTTTAATCTCTACAACCAAGGTGATAAAGTAGGGAGGTGAGGCTTTGTTCACTCAGCATGCATCCCCATGTACCAAGTGGATGTCAGGTAGTTCATGTGGTGTTGGCCTGCTCCTTGATAGTGACCCTTGGTGCTGTGCTCTGCAGTATGTGTGCAAGGTGCTCCTGAGAGAGGTGGTGGCTGAGGTGGGGTCACTACTGCCTCAGCAAGTCATATGGTTAAGGGAAGGGGTGACCGATTTGTAGTCATTTTGTACACTGACTTCACACTGAAGAGCTGCTGTGCACTTGCTGGGGTCAGATTTGTGCAGATGATTGCACGTGCAGCTCATTGCACACGCAGATTGCCTGTGCTCTGAGTCTGTGGGGATGAGATACTGTACTGCTCTCCTGTCACCAGGATGAACTGTGCAGCCCACGCAGCTGAGCTGTTAGGCTGCAACCACATAAATGTAGAATGACTGCAATAATCCAAACTGCTGAAATATTTTCTGTCTCATTCTGTATTTCTAGTTCCTTAGAGTCTTTTCCAGGCTGACCTTTCATAGGCTTTGTCTTTTGTAAAGCCATAAAGCTGCTTACTTGTCACTGATCCCTAAGCAATGTAATACTTGGTCAAATCAAACCTACCTTTAAAAGTGCAGTAGTGAGGTGGAGAATGTTTGTGTATGCATGCACACATTTCTAGCTGTTGAAAATTTAAATTCAGTATTGTGTTAAAGATGTTGAAGCTGCTCCTCTTGATCTAAGAAAGCATCAAGCCTTGAAATATAATTTTCTTTAAGTATCTGGAGTTTTACCTGTATGGGCAGTGCTGCTGGTGAGGAGGAGATGGAATTTGGTGGGAACAAGAACCCAGAGAGATGACTAAAATTTCTTGAGCTCCTGATCCTTCATAAGGTGATTTTTTTTTCTTCTTTTTTTTTTTTTTTTTTTTTAAAGCAGAAACCTGGAGATCTGGTAATGGTCTGATGGCTATGACTATTAAGTGAACATGTAGCCAGCATGGTTGCAAGTTCATACCTGTGATTATGGTGAGAAATAGCTGCTTTTGTCATCCTCCCTCCCTGCCAAATTTGTGGATGATTTCCCATCAGATGTCTGCAATGCAGATGGCTGAATTATGCAAGGCAATCTGCAGCTGTTGTAGTTTATGCTCTCCTGCACGGGTAAAAGAATTGTAAGCTGCCTTGTGTCAAACCCTGGAGCTACCCTTTTACTTGATGCATAAGAAATCTTTGCATGTTAAAGACTTCCATGGCAGAAGAAAATACATTTGTGTTCTCACATGGGTGATAAAAGGACTGTTGTGTGCATCCTTGCCCTGGATCCAAGCATTGTGGCTCCCTGCCATGTACATGCTTTTGCTTTTTTATATATAGGTGTATGTTTAGAGTTAACAGCAGGGCACACATCAGGGCTGGCTGTTCTGCTATGTTGAGAGGTCAATGCTGCTCTAGGATTAGGAAGGGAGAAACCAAAGGTGCATCTCCAGGTGTTAGAAGTTTAGAGAGCAAAGGTGCGTACACATTTTTTTGAGATTTTTTTTTTTTCTTTTCGTGAAGTTGTAAATCTTCTATGAATGTAGTCTGAACTGAGTAGTGACTGAGTCTGAGTGTGGGGACTCACTTGCTGAAAGCAGGACATGCTCTGTGCTCCAACTTTTTCTCATTAGACTAATGGGTGTATTTTTGGTATGCAGTTATAGATGGATGTGTAGCTGGCACAATACAATTAGGGGGCCTACAAGAAAGCTGGGGAGGGACTTTTTGGGGTATCGGGTAGTGACAGGACTAGGGGGAATGGGGCAAAGCTGGAAGTGGGTAGATTTAGACTGGATGTGAGGAAGGAGTTCTTCATCATGTGAGTGGTGAGACCCTGAATGGGTTGCCCAGGGAGGTGGTTGATGCCCCATCCCTGGGGGTCTTTAAGGCCAGGCTGAATAAGGCTCTAGACAGCCTGATCTAGTGTGAGGTGTCCCTGCTCATGGCAGAGGGGTTGGAACTGGGTGATCCTTGTGGTCCCTTCCAACCCTGACAGATTCTGATCTGTTTTAGCAGAGGACTTAGTAGTGTTGGCTTAATGGTTGGACTTGGTGATCTTGGAGGTCTCTTCCAACCTAAAGGATTCTATGATTCTAATAAACAGCTGGTATGCGATAACGGTACCCAAGCAGTCAGTGGCAGAAATGTAATGATTTTTCAAAATCTTTATTTGCAATTTAGCTTAGGGTTCTTTGTGTTGGAAATTCCTTGTCCGCAGCCACTTGTCTGTTGACTTTTATCCCTTGCTTGTCTCATATGCTTCAGATCCTCAGATAGTGTTGTCTTGAAATGAGAGAACATGACCAAAAACATCATGGTTATTTATATAGCCATAATAACCTGAAAGAAACTAACAGTGAATGGCAGAGAGAAACAGAGATTGATGTTCTAGGGACAGCACTAAGATGGCATATGCAGGAGGTTAGCTGGAGCTGCTTGACTGGTTTTTGTGCCTGTCTTCTGCAGGCAAAACTAAGCTTTAACAGTAGAAGTGTTAGCATTAATTCATTTCTGAAAATGTTTGCAACAACTGTGCTCTGTATTGTGAGTCTTTGCCATGGTGCCAAGCAGGCTGCTTTAAACAAATACACATATTTACGTGGAAAAAAAAGTTGCTCAGTACATTCGTTAACCTCCCCTTTGTGTGCTGCTTTCTTTTGCATGTTAGTCCACATTTGTCCTTTGCTGCTGCACTTGCTTATGGTCATACTCTGCGAGGGACGAAGCACCCAGCAAGCGGTGTTCTCTGCCATGCAGTGGGATTCTGGAGGGTGGTGACTTGTCTGCACTGCGGTGATGTGGAGACCTTCGGTCACCATCATTCTGGGGATGCAGCTGAGCTAAGCTCTGTGATAGCAACTGCACTAGAGGAAGGAGCTCTTCATCTGCCTGGCTAGATGATGTGAATGAGAAAATTGATTTTAAATAAACTGGAAAAACAGAATCCTTGCTTCATTTAGACATGTTTTAAAAATGGTTAGCAAGGTCCTGTCTTGTACTGGATGTCCTAGCACTGATTTTTGTAAGCTTTAACTTCTGTTTTTCTGTCTTGTGATGCTCCTCCTCTATGCTTAAATCATACGCTCATTTCCATTCGAGCCCTGGCCCTTGCATCCCAGGGCTCGTTTTGTTCAAGAAGAGACAGATGAGGTGTCGAGAGGTTGAAGGCGGTGTCCAGGACTGTTTGGCAGACCCAGGCACTGAATCCTGACTGATTCTGCTGTTGGATGGAGACTAACTCTGATTTACATCTCCAAGGGAGCTACTCTGTCTTCTGCAGAAAAAAAGACGAAGGCTGTGGGAGTCCCCTTGTGTAGACATCTCTGAGTCCCTTCCATGTTTCCGCTAGCCATGACCCATAAGGTCTCAGAGGATGTCAGTACTTGGAGTAGGCTGTGGGGCATCTTTGTGTTGACTGTGACCTTTCTCTTCTTACCTGGGATTGAAAGTGTCGCTTCCCTTGCTTAGTCTTCTAATTTTAATATCAGCATACACTTGGCATGACAGTGCATCTTCTAGGAGTGTATCTGTCACGGATGCCACTACAGACCTGTGGGCTTCCTTCCACCATCCCAGCAGACTTTACGCAGCACATTGTAGCGCATGAGCTAAGCACTTGTAGGGTTGTTATTTTATTTCCCATTCATTTTATGAACAGAAAACATCTAAAACTAGAGGAGCTTAGTGCAGAGAGTTGCAGTTGCTGCTGAATAACATAATGTAGCAATCAAAGGAGAGGCAGTGACCTTGTAATTCATTTGAATGATTCTTTTATTTGCCTTGAGAATTTAATGTCAATCCTCACAGGATTATTGGAAGATAAGATAAATAATCATAGGAGAGATTAATTGATTTGCAGAGTATGGGTCTGACTTATCTCACCTTCTCTGCAACGATACGTGGAAGCAGACCGTGGCACGCAATAGCAAAATTCTCACAAAGATGGCCAGAGAAGCATCACTTATTGTGGGAGAAACTCTTGAGATTCGATGTCCCTCTTTCAGATTCAGTTCAGTGCGATGACTTTTTTTTTTTCTGGACTGGCATATCATGCTGTCCCCTGTCAGGGGTAGAACAAGCATTGCATGATAAAGATATGAGGACTTCAGTCTGCATTTAAGTGCCTTTAAAGACCTGATCCTGCTTCCCATTTATTTTAAGCATGAGTAAGTTAGCTTTGTGGCAGTCAGTAGTGCTGTGTCTGTGTGATGTCACTGTTCCTAGTTCTTTCATGAACATTTCATAGTCTGGATATCTTTATCCAAATTATGACCTACATTCATTTCAGATGCTTTGGATTGTTTTTTATTTCACAGGCAAAGTATATCTAGCTTGGTTAGTTGGGGCTTTTTATCTCTGCATGGGTGAAAACTCAGGTTGATGCTTTTCTTTGGTCAGATCCACTATTAATGATTGTGGAATATAGTGGATTCTGTATCTAGAGCACAGTATGAAGCTGGCTTTGGCTGGAAGACACACTGTGTAAGGTCCACCAAGTTGAAATTACCCCAGAAAAGTATTTTTTTAATACCAATTTCAGCTGGCTAATTCAGAGAGGTTGCCAAGTATCTGAGCTGGGACTTGAGATGCCCTTTGTTTAGAAGTGAGGAAGATCACAAGATGAATAAAATTCCCTGCTCCTAGAAGGAGAAGTAAATCAACTTAGGCAGGTGTCAAAGGGAACTGTCAGCCCCTTCTACAAAGCCATATGTGTGCAAGTTTTCTGTGGGTGGCAAATAAATCATTTTGCCAGCTTCTTTCGTGCTTTTAACCAAGAAAAGTAGTGCTGAGACAGTAACTCTTTCTCAGCCTTTTCCAGCTTCTTCCTGAATTCACCTCTGAAGCTGTTGCATCAGGTTGCTGGTTTGGTGACACATACTTCTGCCACTGTGTAAAAACAAAGCAAAGTTTCCTCCTCCAGCTGTGAGATCCCCTTGTTTTGATGCTCCTACCACATTAAAGCATTTGTTTCTGCTCAAAAGACAGATGTGGTGCTGTGTTCACTATGCAGATGACTGAGCAATACAGACCTTAGCTGGTATTTGAACTGGAGTTTGGTCTGGGATCAGCTGTTTGGATATTTGCTGTAATTCTTAAATGGGCTTTGCAATTTTTATTCAGATGTATCCACCCTGTTCTATAAACATGCCCTGAAAGCGTTTCATGGTGTGCTGCAATGGCTGGAGTTCTGCTGAAGTCTGTTTAGTGTGGTGAGTTACACCTGGATGTCTATTGCTTCTTGGTGCAGAATGCTCTTTGAGTTGTCCTGTATAGAATGTGGTTATCTGGTTGAGTTCAGGCTTTGGCTTGCATCTCTGGTTTCAACAGTCATGCCATCAGAGGGAATCAAAGCAGCACTGAGATCCAGACTCCTCGGTTTATTTTCTTCTAGACAGTGATGTAAAATAACCCCAGCCCTTTTGCCTGTACACCTCAGAAATGGCTTTTGCTGAAGCTGTGTTGAAACAGATTTCTAGCCATGTTTTCTGATAACTTTGAAAAGCTCAGCGAAGTCTGGGCTTTCAAGTGCCTGTTCCAAGACTAACAGCTGAAGAGAGAAAGGCTGGCTGCCACTGCAGGCGAGGAGAAGGCACGGCAGGTGCTGCGGTGGGCAGGCGAGCGTGGTGCCCCTGGGCCGGGCCGCCTCGGCAGAGCTCTCTGCCTCGCCGGTCAGCCTGCAGGAGCCGGCCCTTGCCCTGCCCCCGTGTCCGTAGCTGCCTCTCCCTCCCTTTGTCCGGTGCCGTGGGGCCTGCGGTTGTGTTGGGCACCTGGGGGCAAGAAGTGCTTGTCCCAGAGGCCCAGCGCCGTGCTGCAGGTGCTGGAGCGTAACCCGACGCCATGGCAGGAACCTCGCCCGGTCCTGAAAGTTTACTAATTGCACTAGCTGAAAGCAGTTTAATTTACACCCAAATATTTTATTTGAAATCTGCTTTTCTCACTCAGGCATTCATTTTACTTTATTGTACTGTCAGCACTTAGCAGTGAAGTAATGGCAGATCTCTGGAGAACTTTGCAGGAAGGAGAAAGCACCATTATCTCGGTTTTACAGGCCCTGCTTATGTTGAGAACATATGCGGTGGCGCAATTACACTGATGTGATTCAATCAGTGCAAATCCTTGCTAGAGGGACATGCTGCACCACTGTAAAGCGGGGCTTATTATCAGTGCAGTTTAATTCAAATTACATTACTCAATTAAGCTGTGCTAGTATAAGCCTCAGCTTAAAGCCAGGAAGTCACATGAGGGCCTTCATTTCTCCTTTGTGAAACAGATAAAGCTTTGGAAACTGAAATGGGTGAGGTTGTGTCCTGTCCAAGAGCATACTAGAAGAGGTAGGCTTGACAAATACTGTATTTACAGCACTTTCTGGGAGGAAAGAGGTCTGGGTGCAAACTCAAGGAGTTTATTGTTATTTTTTAATAGATTAAATTCTTTGTTTAAGCCATAGTGATCACTTTAGTAAAGATCCTAAATCATACTAAGGTTTTACAAATAAATTAAGTGAAATGTGTACTGAATTCTAGTAATTCTTTACCACATGGTTTTGGATTTTGATAACAGCAAGATGTGTCAATGAATAACCATGGCATGTACAACTTAATTGGATTTTTTTTTTTTTTTTGGCAGGGTGTGGGCACTGTAAGAAAATGAAGCCAGAATATGAGAAGGCTGCAGAGTTTCTCCATGTAGCCAATGATGTAAGCTAATTTCCTTTATTATATCCTTCAAATAATCAGTAATAAATAACTGGAGTAATAAAAGTGACTTTTCTCCCTACACCAAATTCAGCTGTTCTCATCCTCCCACAGGACCTTTCAAAATGTGCTTCCAAAGTACAGTCTCATCGCTAATGCATGAGCCCTGCCAAAGTCTTAGAAAGAACATTCTGTCTTGAACGAAAACAAAATCGGAAAATGTTTATGTATTCTGCTGTAGGCCTTATACATAACATGATCAAATCCAAAATGGATTTTTTTTTTGGCTACTTAAAGGCATCAAATGTGAAGAAACATAGGTGCTTTTTTATCAATTAGATTTGGAAAAAAAAAACAAAGGGGGTTGATCCCTCTTTCAAATACCCTGTTTTTATCATTGCATTACTCCATTAGCTTCATCTTAAGTGCTCCATCAGCATGGCTAGAGAAGAGATCCAATAATATAAGTATTAGTGTTATTGATTCAGTCTCACACAGTGTACTCCATACAAGAAGTAGGATTAGCCCCCCCATACTTCAAGCATCTTCAGTGGAGACATCTATAGTCCCTTTGTAGCTGTTGGCGAAGAAGGAGGAGATGAGGAAAATAAAGATCAGCTAAGTCACACTTTTAAAGTGTTTGTTCTGCTGTGACTCTAAAGGTGGTCTACTGTAAAGATGCCCACAAGTTAGGGCAAGATGAATTTGCCTTGAAATAAACGCGTCTTTAACAACCCTTGTTTCTTGTTAAAGAAACAAGTTTTGGTTGTTTCTCTGGGGTTTGTGGGAAGAAATGCCAGTCCTGGAAACTGCTCTTAAGCATTATGAAGTGAGTTGCATACAAGGAATCCTGTCAGAAATGGGAGGAGAACAGGAACATTGGTTATATTTAGTCCATAAGATGTCCCCTCCAGGTTTTGCATCAGTCCTTTGAGTCTTTCTGTGTGTCTGTGCTGAGTACCTGAGAAAGTGAAGGCCACCTAGATTATGAGCGATATCCTCCAAGTCCACTGTTTTCCTGCCCAAGGGGTTTGTCTGTATTGCTGGAGTTCACAGTTAGTGGTCTCTGTTTTAGAGTCCAGGAGTCCTTGCAGCAGTCGATGCAACCGTCAATAAGGCACTGGCAGAAAGATACCACATCTCAGGGTTTCCTACTTTGAAGTATTTTAAGGATGGAGAGGAGAAATACACCCTGCCACACCTCAGAACAAAGAAGAAGATCATTGACTGGCTGCTAAAGTAAGTTTTAAGGGTCTGGGATAGTATTTGGGTTCTTGGATCCTGGCTTCTGCAGACTGCTTTGATGAGGAATTAAATTTTAAACCTAGCTTCGTCTACTGCCTAAATCCCTTGCTAACAAACCCAAATTGAATTCTGGTATTCAAAGCCATACAAACGTGTATGTTAATTATGGTCTCTAATACTCCAAATCCTTTATTTGCTGCAGGGTTTTCATAGTTGTCCTGGTAATTCTTTCCCAAAATAAATATTTTTCAAATATACCCTAAGCCTCTTGCTGTAGAAGGAATAGCAATGGCTCTGAAAAATAAACAGAACGTTTGTTGTTCCCTCTTTATACTAAGCAGCAAATTTCACTGTTAGTAACTGAATTTTTTTTGTGCAGTTGTACTTTTCTCTTTCCAGCATTTCAGAGCAAATGCCTAGAATACCAGCTACATGGAGCTGAAGGAAAGCCAAGGAGACCAACAAAACTTGTGTCTGCACTAACCAACTTTTCTTGGATGGTGTGCTAAAATATGCAGAACTAAGTTTAATGTATAATGAAAATAATTTTTTAAAAGTAAATTGCTGATAGCAGTTTTATTAAGTATATGGGGGGGAAAAAAAGTTTCCTCTAGGTACTGTAAGGCTAATGTATTTTCTCCATTATTCAATGGGGAAAAAACCTGCCAATGTTTTGTGAATTTTTCAAATCATTTAACTGCTAAGTGCAGAGTGCAGCTGGCATGCGGAATGTAATCTTAGTTTTGCCCCTCTTATTTGGTGGGAGGAGGGAGATTGTGGATGTGGTTTTGTTTTTTTTTTTTTTTCCCCCTGTTTTCTTTTTTCTTAAATTACACGTCTGAGTGCTTCAAATGAGGTGATAGATAAGGTCTGGCAGCATTTTTGTAGTGTATTGGAAGTTTTATCTATCTACATTTAGATCTAGTACTCCCTTGGCCTCCTTGCACACGCAGGCTCCAGGCTGCTGTGTCAATACTGGATGCTAAGTCACTGTCCTAGTTTCACCGGTTTCCTGGAGCATTTTGAGTGTTATGCAATTTATACTGAGTTATATGGATGCTGCATGTGCATATTGGCAGGTGAATAAGCAGTGTGGGAGAGAAGGGGTGTTAATCCTTCCTGGATCCTCCTGTGCCTCTGGAAGACTTGTCTGCAGCCTCAG
>NW_008632796.1:0-3449 GCF_000691845.1 Merops nubicus | reverse complement strand
TAGGGAAACCCAGACAACTTGTTTCCTGCTCTTGTCTGCTGGATGGTTTTAGTCTCTAATTGGTAATAGGGCAAGATCTTTGTTTGCTGACCAGGGATAAAATTGTCACAGCTGCATTGAAGTTGGTGGAAGTAGGGATGTCTCTGTGGTACGGGCTGGAGATAAAAGTACAGTTCATGTAAACCTGTCCCAATGAGTGGTCTGTTTGCAGCCATGTGGCTTTTGGCTCTGGTCCCTCTGCAGTAACTGTAGTCTGTGCTGCTACACTAGGTGTTATCAGTATCTCTGTAGCTTGTTTCAGACCAGCATGGAAAGTTCTGTGTGAGATGAAGTCACACCTCTTACTGTAACTGTAATCAATGATAGCTCAAGATGACTGAGTTCATGTGAAAATTCAGACCAGGTGCCCTAATTCCTTTTATAACAACCAGCAAATCAGTACTGATGGAAATATGATGGATGTCCAACAAGCGACCTTGAGCAGGACATTAAAAATAGAGGTTTTTCTCCATTTGGTTTTTATGTACTTGATACAACTTCAAATGGTGTCATTCAAAGTGACAGGAAAGTCTGAAAAGCTAATTTATTACCAAGGCGACATATGAAGGTCTTTATACCACGGCACCATTCTGGTGATTTTATATAAGTAGTCACTGGAATGAATTTAATGAGTCTGAGAGAAGTCTGCGAGCTGGTGAATAGCAGAAGTTTTGTTAGAGGTGCTCTAGATGTGAGGGATTGCTCTGATCTAGTCAGTATGTGAAGCCATAATTGAAACCTGACATTCTCTTTATCAAGGTAAAATATTCCAGTTCAGTCACCCCAGTCTTCCAGGTGGAATGATGCTGATTATTGCATCCTGGCTTTAATATCAAAATTCAAGAGAAGGTCATGGAATTCTTTATAGACATTTGCGTGATAGCAATAAAGAATACAAAAAGGGTGTTTGAATAGAAGATGCTGTGCTGTGTTGGTTGCCTTTTGATTCCACCTGCTTGCTGTTCTCAATTCATGCCACAGTGATACAAAATCAATGTTCTTTCCACCCAGATGTTGGATGCAATGCAGGAAATTCATATTCTGTGTTCCTACTTGTATGCCTGAGTACAGTCTCCTAAGTTGTATTTTTATTGTGTTACAGATAATAACTTGCGTCTTTTTTGGTGTTGTCTGGTGTTGGAAGTACAGAGTGTGTGTTTCTACTGCACAGACAACCTGAAGGATTTTTTGACCTCAGTTCGTTCCCTCATGGCAGTTATGACCAGGACATGATGCCCCTTTGCCTTCTTCCAGAAACATTTTCAAATCAATCTCATTTCCTTTCTTTTCTAGTCCTGAAGCACCACCTCCACCTGAGCCTGCATGGGAAGAAAAACAGACTAGCGTTATCCATCTTGCTGGAGAAGACTTCAGGGAGTCCTTGAAGAAGAAGAAGCACAGTCTTGTCATGTTCTATGCACCATGTGAGTAAAGACCTCTGTACGTGGCTAGGTTTTATAAACCCTACAGTTTGTGAAATCCTGAATTCCCTCACTGTCCCCAGACTTTTAAGGGTAAAGAGCAAATTCTGAATATAACCGTGTGGGACCAACACTGGCACCATCATTTGTATCTTTATAGACAGAAACAAAACAGTATACAGTGCTTGTTTAAAGAGTTATTGCATTAATGCAGACACCAAAGCAGGCAGGGGTACAAAAGCAAAACAGATTTATTTTCCTCTGCTGCATTTTATGGTCTATATAACAAAATGTGATCCTTTATAGTAGCACAATGGACATGAAGAGCCTGACTCATTAGTGCAGCACTTCAGTAGTGAAATCAATACAGTGGTGTGGGAGGAATCAGTCCCCAGAGGCTGAGAACAAATTTTGATGGAATATATTTTGCCTGTAATAAATCTACATTTAAATCTCCATTGGGAATGTGGGTATAGCTTCCTCCTCCCAGATCATTTTGCGTGCATCACATGCTTGCTTTCTTTTTGAAGCTCCTGAGAATATTCCAAGAGAAGTTTTGAATCAGGCCCTTAATAAATCAAGTGAATGGGAGGGACCTCTTCTGGTTTTTTGTGTTGTCCCAGAGACAGGCAAACTTCACACAGGTTCTTGACTCTTAAGGGGACTGTCAAAGGGACAAGATAATTCTGGCACTTACTGTTAGATAGTATTAAATTTTCTTTTTTATCCCTATGGCTCAGCCCTGCACATGACTCTTTCCTATCACATGGCCAGCCCTGCAATTCATGGATAACCTTCAGATAAGCAGTTACTAACTTGTTCCCATTAAACTGAAGGTATATTCCAGAAAGGGAGAAAAAGTTCGAGTCCTAATGTTTAATCAGACAGCCCCTCATTTTGCTTTTCTGTTAGAGAATTAAACTTGAATGCTTTTGGGCTCCCACAAAGCCCTGCAGCATGTGGGAGAAGGGAGGGGTACAATGCAGAAGGGAGATTTCTGGAAGGCTGTAAATGAAGAGAGAAGGAGACTTAATCCCTTCTCTACTCCAGTTCCCACCACCTATTGACTAAAAATTGTGCATGTGCCAGGAATTTCTCATTCATGGACCTCAACTGGTTAGGTGCAAGCCATAACTTTAAAATCAACTGATTGCACATGAAATGGCAAGACGTAGGAGTTCAGAGTCTCTTGATTTCTCTTTGCCTGATGAATGACTTCATGTTGGAAGAGAGAGATTTATTTCCCCTTTGGTTTTCACTTGCGTCTTGTCAAGGCACTTAAATTCACAGTCTTATTTAAGACCATGCTTGAAGCAAAGACACTATGTGAGTGTGTAGCTCTCAGGGTTGTAAGCATGAGACATCCTGTCTGATGGACTAATTATTGATACAGTTGTTAGAGGGTTGACTTCTGCCCTTACACGAGGAGGGGTGAATAAAGACCAGCCTGGCCTTCTCTGTACAAACAGGCTGTAAAAGTAAGGCCTGCAGGGTGTAAGACTTTTTGGGCTCTTTGAGACTGCCCTTCAGACACTTCCATCTTCTGCTGTTTTGAATACAGTGCTGCACAAGACCATCTACATACAGGACAGAGAGGTGTTAACTAGAACCATGTTGTGGTTTGAGGCTTGGAATGGGGGCGTGACCTTCCAGCAACTGGGAGGACCCCGGGTGGGGGTGAAACCATTGTATTCCCTCCCCTTCCCACACACACTCTGATAGGAGGCAGGGAGTGGTTTCTAATTTCACTCCTGCCTTGGAGCTCGGAGAGGAAAGTTGTCCTTTCACTCCGTGGGACCCTGGAACCATTTCTGAGGGTTTTGCATATTTTAGTTTTTGTATTTTTCCCCTAATCTTTGTATATATTATTTTCCTTACCTTCCTTTTTCGTTTTCTGTTCCTTGTTGAACAATATACTTCATTTTTTTTCCAAAGTGTCTCTCCCTCTCTCTCTTGAAGGGTGGGAGAGGCGAGTACATAATTCTGTTC
>NW_008632795.1:0-5075 GCF_000691845.1 Merops nubicus | reverse complement strand
GGGTGGGAGCTGAGGGTAGTCAGCTCAGACATGGAGAGAAAGAAATGGTGTATTTCTGAGGGAGATCCAACTGCTCTGATACAGACTGTGAAGGGGAACATGAAGAGCAGCAAGGATGAGGGTACCTGGGATACATGTCATGCTATGACCAGTCCATGCACTCTTGGATCTCCTATCTATCACTTTGGGTGGGAGCTGAGGGTAGTCAGCTCAGACATGGAGAGAAAGAAATGGTGTATTTCTGAGGGAGATCCAACTGCTCTGATACAGACTGTGAAGGGGAACATGAAGAGCAGCAAGGATGAGGGTACCTGGGATACATGTCATGCTATGACCAGTCCATGCACTCTTGGATCTCCTATCTATCACTTTACCAGCGGCATTAGGCAGAATAATCACAGAACCCACAGTGAAAACAAGGGAACCTAAGAATCTTTCACCACCTTTCCATTCCTCTCAGGCACTGACACTGTCCTCTCCTGGAACAGGATCTGGGAGCGCAGATTAGGCAGAATAATCACAGAACCCACAGTGAAAACAAGGGAACCTAAGAATCTTTCACCACCTTTCCATTCCTCTCAGGCACTGACACTGTCCTCTCCTGGAACAGGATCTTGTCCTGCAGATCGCTGGGTGCACAGGGGAGGCAGCGGTGCCAGGGGAGAGCTGAGGGCCCTGCCCAGGAGCTCAGCCTTGCACAGACACATCCCCTCCCTGCCCGGGGTTCTTGCCCAGCCAAGGCAGCTCCCTGCACCAGGGTGTCTTGCACAGCACAGAGGTACAAGGCACTGTCAGAGAGCTCGGCTTCCTCCAGCTGCAGGAGGCTG
The DNA here is from genome assembly GCF_000691845.1 of Merops nubicus. Classification (NCBI taxonomy): domain Eukaryota; kingdom Metazoa; phylum Chordata; class Aves; order Coraciiformes; family Meropidae; genus Merops; species Merops nubicus. The sequence continues at coordinate 4,248 of NW_008632795.1, read as the reverse complement.
TATCTGCCCGTGGTGTTCAGCAACGTGGTGAGACGGCCGCTCTGCTTGGAGCCAGCTCCTGCATGATAGGAGAGCAGCTGGGGAGCTTGGCCTTTCTTCTGCTGGTACCAGAGCAAGCCTCGAAAAAGAGAGGTCTTGTATGTGCAGGTGGTCTGGAAGCTGTCTCTCTGGTTGACTATGACTTGTTCTTCTTTCTGGGTCACAGTGACCTGCCCCATAGAGCCTGGAAGAAAGCAAAGGTCAGCAGCTCTGCAGGGAAAGGCTTCGAGAAATATATTAGGGGTGGATGCCAAAGCCTGGTGAAGAAGACACCTGGTTCCTGCCTAGCAGGAAAACACTGAGGCTTCTCGATTGTCAGGCTGAGAGTAGTTTTGGGTAGGAGTTTGGATCTCTCAGCACAGCATGGATCCTTAGCAGAGCTGTGCTGTGTCCCTGCTCTTCCTCCCTGCTCTGTCTTGTACTGCCCAGGGAAAAGCCTGTCCTGCTAGACCTTGTGTGCTGGGACCAGCACCCCTCCAGCAGGCTGAGGGGTCCAGGAAGCTATGGCAAAAAGGTTCATTGTCCTTCCGCATCCCTGCCATCTGGGAGGGCCCCGAGGTACTTTATTCCATGTGGTGCGGAGCTGAATGTTGGCAAGAGGGTGCCCTGGCTGTTTTAACAAGCAGGAAAAAACTGGAGGCCAAGGCAGCCAGCAAGGAACTACTGCTAGGCGGAATATTTAATGTCCCTGCGGGAGCCTTGAAAGGATGTGCTAATCAGAATTGGAAATGGAGAAATGTGGGACTACAGACAGAGCTGAGATGTCCCTTGGTGATAGCAGGTGGGTGCAGAGAGAGATGGATGGAAGGGGAGAGAAAGATGAAGAAGAGGGCTAAGCTCCTCTGAGAGAACTCTCTTCTCTAGCTTCTCTTCTCCTTTCTAACAGAAAGACACTCTTGAGAGAATCAGTGCAAACCCACAAGTGTCACCCAAGATTTCCCAGCTTTCTCCTGTTACTCAGGGGACTTTCTCCACATGGACCTGATAAGGCTGTTAAGAGTTTCCTGGGGAGAAAAGAAACCTGCATTGATCAGAAGCCTGGACTTACCCAGCAGCTGCCCCAGGAGGGCACTGAAGATGAGGTATCCTTGGTGCATGTCGAGACCACCAGCCTGTTTGTGGAGTCAGCAGCAGAAAAGCACCTCCCAGCCCTGAGATAACAGAGCTGCCGGAAATGACTCTGTTGGGGGAGCAGAGGAAGCAGTGAGGAAGAGAAATGATCTATTCTTCCTGTGCCTGAAATGCTCCTTCTGGGCCTCTCCCTCCTTCAGCAGCAGCTCCTGAGCCTCCCTCGCAGCAAACCCTCAGCCTCCTCAGCAATCCGCTGCTCTTCTGCTCCCCCACTGCTGGGTCATTTGGAGGTCAGAGCTTTCACCCCCACAGAGGTTTCTCATCTTCTTCTGGGACCCTCAGCTCTCTGGGGACACTGCTGTGTCTTCCGTGAACAGAAGTCTCCTGCACTTCTGTCACTTCTTCTCTGTCCTTCCCCATCTGCCTGGGAGCGAATCCTGGGAACAACCCCCTAGAGTTTCAGCACAGGCAGCTTTTGCACCAGACGCTGAACCCAGACTTGAGGTCTGCCTCATGTTCTGTACGTTGGAGTTCAGGCATCTCAAGCGGCACGACGTTACCTATGATAGCCCCTTTTATCTTCTTGCATTTTCTCCAATTAATGGTTTTTTAATGACTGGGGTGCCATTGCTACCGGGACCCATCTTCAGCCACGCTCCATCCTCCTTGGTAAACAAAAAATTGTCCAAGTTTCCATTGGCATTTCTGACTTCCAACAAGTATCTGTTGCCTTTTCCTCTATCCCTGTTCTCAAGAAGAGTTTGGCTCCATCTGACCCTTTCTGCTCTACGCAGGTGCTAGAAGCATCAGAAAGGTCTCATTCAACCTTCTCTTTGGGAGGTAGAAGAAGGCCAGTGCTCTCAGCTTCTCTACAAAGTTTGTGTTAGAGAAATACAGCACTGATAATTTGGAAGGAACCTCGGGAAGTCATCTGGTCCAACGCCCTGCTCAGGGAAGCTCACCTAGCGCTGTCTGCCCAGACCATGTCACATGTTGAATGCCAGTAAGGACGGAGACTCTACAACCTCTCTGGGTATTCTGTGCCAGTGCTCTATCACTTTCACAACTGAAAAGGGTTTCCTGGTGTTCAGACAGAACTTCTGTGCTCCACTTTGCACCCACTGCCTCTTGCCCTGTCACTGGGCATCACAGAGAAGAGCCTGGCTCTGCATTCTTCACATCCTCCTTTCATACATGGGTACACAGTGATGAGATCTGCCCCGAGACTTCTCTTCTCTGTACAGGACAGTCTCAGGTCTCTCACCCTTTCTCCCTGTGAGTGTTGTTCCATTTGAGAAGAGAAGATGAGAAGACAAAATGAGTTTATAAACACAGGAGTGCAAGACATGGGATGTTCAGGAGAAGCAGTAGAGGCAGGGAAAGGGAAGTATCAAGGCACTTTGGTCTAGAGCAAGCATGGGAGCACAACCTGACACAGGGCAGAGACGGGCCGAGCCAAGTGAACGTGTATCTGATCTGGTGCTCATCTGGCCATGCCTGTTGCTCCACCTTGTTTGTCTACCTGACACTAGGTCCCTGGAAACACAGTTCTGCAGTGCAGCTGGGACAGGGAGCAGGGCTGATCCTTCACGCAGTGACTCTGAAGCCTCTGACCATGGGCTTTGAACAGCTCTGTCAGCCACTTGAGCCACACAGAGTTCCGTGGGGACTGGCTGAACTGCACACTCTCTTCCCAGAGGCTTCCTTCCAGCTGTCACTCACCCCAGACAACCAGATTCACAGGGCAACTCACAAATTTGTTTCCCAACCAATCCTCAAGTGAGAATATAAATCCCTTCAGGCTGTGGACAGTGATTGCTGTCCACCTGCAGATCCTGTGCCCTGTCCACCTGCACACCAATGACACTAGGGAGAGGAAAGCCATACTCAACAGCAAAGGCACAAAAACCACATCCCATAGCATTTCTCACATCAATGGGATGATGCTTCAGGAGCAACAGATGCGAACTCACAGGGTGGACTCCATCTGGAAAGCGAGCACCCACCAGCTTTCATGGAGCTTTCTTGCCCTCTTTTCATCATCAAAGGCCCTGGATCTAGACACAGCTGTAAAAGACACACTGCCACGTGTCTCAGAGCAGCACAGGCTGGGGAGGCAGAGGCCCAGCCTCACCACAGCCCCCAGGTGCCACTGCTGGGCAGGATGGGCTCAGAGCTCCATGCAAGCAGTGGCAGGGAGGGAACCACCCCTCAGAGCCCCCACCACGTTTCTGTGCACAGCTGCAAGCTCTGGGCACCAGGGTGGGCTCAGTGCACAGAAATAAGCAGCCCTGTCCTGGAGCTCCACATCCCGCACACACAGAAGCACCTGGGAGGTCTTCACAGACCACTCAGACGAGAGGTCTGTACCTGGTCTCCCACAGAAGCACCCAAAGGGGCTGGGCCTGGTGCTGCTGGTGCCAGTAGATGTAAGGATTGGCATCGCTGATGGAGAAGTTGCAGTGCAGAGTTGTGTTGTGTCCTGCCTGGACAGTCATTTCTGCTGGGAACTGGAGCACGAGTCCTTTTGAGCATGACCTGTCAAGCCAGAAAGGGCTTTCAGCTTTGTTTGACTGTGTCCCTGTCTGTTCATTACTTCATCAGCTTGCTCACTATGCCCACTTGCCAGCTCCTTTTTCCTTCCCTTGAAACCCTGAGCTCTTTCTCCCTATCTGCTTCTTTCTGCAGCTGCCAAAGACTCCTTATCCCTCCCCGCATCCTCCTGCTTTTCAGCCATGCTCACTGCTCTTCCAGTCCACTGATCTCTCCAGATCAGAGCTATGTTGACTGCTGGTCTTGCCTTCAGCAACAGAAAGCAGGAGCTGGCAGCATAGTATCAAACATGTTGAGGAGAAAAGCTCCTATAAGCCTCATTGCTCCACTCCCTCCAATCTTTCCCTCTCCCAGGCTTCGAAGGCATTACTAGCACACTCAGGAATTTTCTGTCCCTCACATATACGGCGAGCTCTTATTCCTCCTGTGATGCGCATTACTCAGGACACCTCCCAGATTCTTTCCTGTACCCACCTGCAGCCCCTGCTCTCCCTCCAGAAACACTCCCAGACACCCCAGGGACTCGGGACTCAACTCTCTCCACATCCACCATCAGCCCACACACTCTTGCCTCATTCTCCCCAG
>NW_008632794.1:142941-147764 GCF_000691845.1 Merops nubicus | reverse complement strand
GGCTGCTCGCTCCCGCCTTGGGCCAGCCCGGCTCACCTGGAGAGACCCAGCCTCGGAAGGAGCATTCCCCCTCTCTCAGAAGCGTTATCACTTCTTTTAGCACAGGAAATGCATGAAGAGCAGAGGAAATGTGTGTTTGGGTGGATAAACTCATGGGGGTCCCAGTATAAAGGCACCAGACACAGAAGCAAGCTGTGGGTCCTGGGCCAGCCCAGCCAAAGGACTCCTAAGGATGGAAACAAAGCACCTCTGCGGAAGGAGTCTGGTGATGTGACACCTTTATTGCCCTCTCCCATCCACCCCACGGGCCTCCATCCTGTGATTTACTTGTTAAACAGCAACTGAGGGCTCTGTGAGAAAGGGTGTTTTGGAGCTGCAGCCTGCTGCCTCTGGTCAGGAGCCCTGTCTCTGGGGGGCCCACCCCCTCTCAGCCTGCAGAGCCTTCACTGCCTTTGGTGAGCACATTTCTTTATTTTGAGTTGCTCCAAGTGACCTGGGCTGCATCATTTGAGCTCAGGACCCTCCTTGGCCCATTGGCTGGTGGTTCACAGCACTGCACCCCTTCCCATGGAGGAACCAGCCAACATAGGAGGGCAACTTGAGGAGATGGGACCATCAGAAACATCATACATAGCTATGGTGAAGGGGGATACATAGGTCCATGGGGTGGTAGAAGCGCCCAGCTCCAACTTGCAGAGGGTTTCCAGTGGGCTGCAACCCAGCAAAGGCCTTTCCTTTGAGCCCCTCCAACCACAAATGTGCTGGAAGTGACTAGTTTGCTCCAGTAGCCTCTTTTACAAGCACCAAGGGACAGCTGCTCAGGGACTGCTGGGTTTTTAAAAGGCCACTTATAAGCTTTAATACTGCGCTGGGGGAGAGGGTACAGAAAAGGGGGGTCAGGGAGGGGTGGTTGCATTGACTGCTTAGGACTTAAAGCTGTAAACCTCTTCTTCTCTCACTCATTGCTGGGACGTTTTTATTGGCGAGATGAAGGGAGACAGAGCACAGCTCCACAACTTGCTCTTCTTCTAGAGGTTAATGACCCAGTTAGCAGCTCTTGGCTGCATTTCCCGACATTTTGCAGACATCAAGACCCGTCTCCCTGCCAAGTACATTCTGTTCCCTGGAGCTCGGCCAATGCATCTCAGATTACTATGTAATGCGACAAAGAGGGAGAGCTGGAGGTGAGGGTGGGGGCTGGAGGGGAGATACAGGAGCTGTTGAGTAGGGGGCAGGGAGAGGGTGGGAGAGGGGGAAGCACCGCTTCTAAATTTAACATCTGAGATGGAAATGAAGCTCCCAAGGTGCTTATTTACTGGATAAAAACGTGAATCCCAGGATAAATTGGAGTGATGCTTATGGGAAACAGATGCAATCAGCAAATAATTCCCCCCTAGGGACTGTGCAGGCCTGTGCTTCCCGGATCTGCTGACAGTCAAACTCCTGCTTGTGATGCCCTTGTGCCCAGGACAAATACTGCTGGTGAACTGGGGCTGCTTTCCTGAATGAGAGTCCCATATCTTACAAGGAACAAGGGCTTAGCCAGGAAAAATGAAATGAGGGGAGAGAAGAGGCAGAAGTTCCTGCATGGTCCTTTATTTATCTTTCTGCACCTAGATGCTGCTTAGATGCACTGTGCTTGGTGAGCTTGGCTGCTTCAGGGCCAGTCACTTGCACAGCAAAGGGAGAAAAGTCAGTCTGTAGGGAAGGCTCTTTTGGCAGGGGTTGAACGTGGAGCTTGTAGGGCAGCTGAGCTACCAAACCTATTAGTAGTAGGTGTCTGCCGTTGCTAGAGGCCAACACCATCACACACTTCACACCTTTGCCCAGTTTGGTGTCCTGTCCTGAGCCATGCTAAGGTCTGCACCTGCAGCTCAGCCAAGATCCTTTGATCATCACACACACTGAGACCCCCTTGGCCTTTGAAGACCTCTCTCCCACGCACCCTGTGACAGGTTTCTGATAAAAGACTAGGTGGTTCATTGAACTAGAGATCCTCACATATTGGCATTGTTGAGAAGGAAGCCTGTGGTCCTGACCTGAGAAGAACCTTTGCAACCCCTCCTCTCCCAAGCTGGCATCTCCATTGTAGCTTTCCTATCGTACCTAAGTGCAGTATCTCCTGTTAGCTCAGCTCTGGGCCTTACTCACAGCTGCACTGGGAACCTTCCAGTCAGACCAGCAGCTCCGTCTGCCCTGGGCTGTTTGCACTACCCTGATGATGTGCCACAAGCCTTTCTCTGCTTGTGTCTTTGGCACACGGTCATGCTGGTGCTCAGCCCTAACCCTTGCCAGGCCTTGGGCTTCCCTTCCCTCCCACATCTGTGTCAGCACCACTTGGTCCCAGCAAACGCTTCACAGACATCCCAGCCTGGGGCTCCTCTGCTCAAGCCTCACACCACTGTAGCCCTGGTGGTCCCATTCCTCCTCTGCTGCTTTTAGACATAGCCATACAGCCACATCATGGTCCCAGTCCCAACTTGTTCCCTCTCCCATCCCAATCCAGCTGTATCTGCCTGCTCCCACCTTGCCTCTCCTGCTCCAGCCTGGCCTCTCTGAGGCACAGCCTGCTGTTGCAGGGCATGAAGGGTGGGGAGGGTCTCCTCTGCTGCTGCCAGCACACTCATGGCTGAACCTGCCAGCTCAGCCCTCTCAAAGGAGACGTGCTGGGAAGTGACCCTTGCGAGCCATCTCTGACCCAAGCTGTGCACAGACCCTGTTGGGAGCAGTGGCTAAAGGTGGGGCTGCACTGTGCAAAGCAGGAAGGCAGGAGGTCTGGGGAGAGTTCAGGGAGACGAGCTGCCACAGGCAAGGTGTCAAAAAATGCCCACAGGACCTGAGATACCATGAGATCTGTCCCATGCCACGGCTATGACCAGCACTGCTCCAGGCCCTGCTCTCCGTCCACGGCGTGACAGGAGCTTTTGGGCAGGGTCTGTGCTCAGAGTCCCTGGCACTGCAGTGCAACCGGGGCATGCGCTGGGCACAGGGGCTGCTCCCCTAGTCAAGGGCGGTTGGATGGGAGCCAGGCTCCCTGGCAGCACCTTAGGGCCCTCACCCTGCTCCCGTGGGCTCGACAGTCCCCTTTGTGCCCTCCCTCAGGACGCTGTCTTGTGAATGGGGAAGACAAGAAACATGAGAGGTCTGCCTCAGGGGACTGCTTATCTCCCCAGAGCGGAGAGGAGCTCTCCCTCCTCTTCAGGAATTATTTCCTTGAAAGACTCGGAACAGCACAAAACTGCCTCTTGCTCAGCTCCATCTGTCACGTGGGGGCTGGGTGCTGGGAGGCCACGACTGCTCGCTGCATTTGCCAGACATAGCTTAGGAGGATTTTTCACCACCTGCAGCCTAAGAAAGAGATGGGTCGGGTTTACCGGTACCAGGAGTTGTTTGGGAAAGACTTGGGGAAAAAAAGTGTTTCTGTGGAGAGGAACTTCCTCAAAAACCACAGTAAATGCCAGCATCGAAAAATCTGGCACTGTGTTCCCACTGGGGCTGGCCAGCCCCACAGAGAGAGTCATCAGGGGCCAAAGCATCCTCTGAAACATAAGCCTGGGCTAACCACAAACATGCAACCCTCCTGACTCCTAAGCCACATGTCAGCCTCCTCTGAAGGATGAGAAGGTCCAGACACAGCCCTGCAAAGTAGGACAGCTGGAAGGAGAGCACAGGTTGCAGGAAGGAAGGAGCAGCTCCTCCGCAGGAGCACCCTTACAAGAGGAGCTGGGTGGAGGAATACATGGATTTTTAGTTTTCCAGCAAAGTGAGCTGTATCCTCTTTGGCTCACGTCCTTCCATGTCAGCATGATGCCCCACCATGGAGAAGAACCCATGTCACAGCACATTGCGTTAGATGCTTGCCTGCCCTTTTGCTGCCCAGCAGAGCTGTTTGCAAGTGGAGCAACTTTCAGTCAGCAGAGAAGGCACGGATGATGATGGTGTGCAAATGGGGACAGAACTGCCAGAGGCACCTCGGCATCTGGTGCAATGGAGAAGACTTACTTAAGTTGGAGCAATTACAGTTTAAGCACTGCTGCTATTACCAATGCCAGAAGAAGCATTTGAGCCCTTATCAGGGTAAATTACAGCAAATAGCAAACTGCTAAGTTCATACTATTTTTTTTTTCACTTTCCTTTCTCCATAGATCTGTGGTGGAGTAGAAATCATGGCAGAGAACAAGCATCAAGGCCAACGCGTGTAAAGACAGAGAAACATTCCAACCTTATTTATGGAGCTGGTAGAGCCAGGCAAGCAGCAGCTGCATCCCCTGCTTGACCTGTCCTGAGTGGGGAAGCTCATCCCAAAAGCTGAGACATTTGTGGTTTTAGGAGACTAGCAAAGGCCTCACTCCTGTATCAGCTGGCTCCCGAGTTTACCAACTCATAGAGACCATCAGGCAGTTTTTGTACAACAACTATAACCAGTCCAGGCTCAAGTTCTCCCTGTTTAACGTCCATCCACCACAGGAAGAAGTACTCCATGTTGAGCCCAGTTTATTAGCCCAGTGTGGGCAGGAAATGATAACCTTAAAGTGCATCAAGGAAGGTTTAACTTTGGCACCATCTCTAAATGTATCAAGTAGTAAGCACAGTTAAGCACTGTAACAATTGCCTAGGGAGACTGTGAGGTCTGTAGCCTCAAATGCTTTCAAGAAGAGGATAGGGGCAAACATCTGTTTGGGTCCAGCTGGTTCCATTTTGTGGGAGTGTATGGACCAGGTGACCTCTTGTTATGCATCAGCCTTTCCCCCCATCTCAGTTTTCAGGTGCATTTGTTCAGCTTCCCTCTGTCACACGCGGCCCCCTCCTCTGTGTGTTCATGG